>NC_061100.1:61816793-61824293 GCF_015104395.2 Macrobrachium nipponense
CGTAAAAGGACGTTGGATAAATATGATTCGTCTTAGGAAGAGAGCTTTTTACGTCATTTTGGCAAACATGGTTTGTCCGAAGGAAGCTCTAATGACAGAGAAACAAAGTAGGAACTAGATGCTCCAACTACTAGAATATCTACAAACTTCCCACATTGTCTCTGGGGCATTTCAACAGCTATTTTATGAGTCTTCCTTCTATTGAGGGAGTGTTTTGCTTTCTGAATGAGAATGCCTTGCGTTTCAATTTTTCATGCAAAAGTAATGCATTCAATCTCTCACATTTTTCCGTGATTAAATACAAGATTTGCGAATATTGCTCATAAGATGAACTTAATGACACTTCGACACTGATGGAAAATTTCCTCAGCGTTCGCGAAAAGGGAAAATAGTATTTCTCCGCTGCACAATCGGACAGAATCTGACGATCATCGTTGGATCCTCAGAAATTAGCTAAATTTACGACAGCTTACATACTGGGAAGCCCGTCGCTTAGGGTTATTGAGTCAGGGCCAACCCAAAGTTGCCATGCCGTCCCCGAACTGAGAGAGAGAGAGAGAGAGAGAGAGAGAGAGAGAGAGAGAGAGAGAGAGAGAAAGGCGGGAAGTGAGGTAGGGGTTGGGAGCTAGAATATGGTTCTTTCGGATGGAATGAGGATTGGGATGTAACGCGAGGGGTTCGGTTGAAGGGAGAGAGAGAAGGGACGGGGAACATCAGCTTTGATCTCGAATGTATTCATCGCCAACGTTCGCGGCGTCAACTACTTGGCTGATTCGGGAGTGAAGACTGCTCCATGGAAGTTCCTGCACTCAGTGATTATTGCGCCATATACGTAAATTTAACAATAGACTTAGCGTCGAGAAGAAATATGTAAAATAATATGAAAAATTTACATGAAATATAAACACACTCATACACTCACGCATACCCAAAAATACAAATAGCAAATGCACTTGGGCGTTTATTCCTTCAAACCAGAGTTGTAATGTATACTGAGTTCTATGTAAGAGCCCCATTCTTCTGTGAAAATAGCTATAATTATACTTATTTCTAATAAATCTTCCCATCCAAAACTGGCTTCTTCCAAGAGTAACTAACTTGGAAATGAATAGTAGGAACTCTGGGGAATAGGGAATTGAGTATAAGGATGGAAAGGTGGGGAAGAAACGTTAGTAAGTCAGGTGGTGTGATCGTGGTGCCTCCAGTTCCGTATTTAATCGACGTAAATGGCTGACTCCATCCGCCAGTAGAACCTTTCATAGTATAACGATGGCCTCGCTGGATGTCGCATTAGGTATTTTGTCAGAGTATTTGGACTCGCTTTACCCTAACCCAGCCGGCCATCCCCCCTTAGAGTTCTAGGGATCAATATGATAGCAATGAGCATATTTATAAGTTTTATCACCTTCGATATCCCCACTAGTAAGTTTTGTCGAGAGAACTGTTTTCTCAATATATACTATTTACAACAACCTGATTTCTTTTTATGAACGACTGTTGGAAAACTGATATTTTTCAGAAGAATTAAATTTTTTCGTTTTAACTGTAAATAATTTAAAATCTGCACTCACGCACTGCGGACACATAAGCGTATATATATATATATATATGATATATATATATATATAATATATATATATATATATATATATATGTGTGTGTGTGTGTGTGTGTGTGTGTGTGTGTGTGTGTGTGTGTGTGATTATAATCACTTTAGCACGTGATTGGTTTATCACACATATCCGCAGGTGAAAAATAATAGACAGGGTGTAGGTCCTGACCAGTGTCGGCTTTATTTTCAAGCTATTCACAAGTATATATACTACAGAGACAGTACTGACGAACATACACACAACCGTTTGAGACTGCAGATCCACCCAAAGGCAGGTGTCAAGGTAGGAGTGGCTTTCAAAAATCATTTGGCTAAAATTTACAATAAATTCTCAAGGGATACTACCGATTAGGGTACCCGACAGATAACCAGTCCACACCTGAAAGGTGTCAGGGAGGCAGGGTTGGACATCTCATTACTACTACTGCCCCCTTACTGTGTTTACAAATATAATAATCCTAGTTCCATACATTTCTAATGCCGACCTTAAAATTTAAACAGTTTACAAATTTCTTTTGTACATTCCTTGACTGATGTTCATATTATTATTGGAACTTTCTTTTATAAAACTAGATTCAGTGATATTCCTTTCCATTGCATTATTAGAACACACAAGCTTTTTTGCCCCTTCCCAGTTAATAGCATGATTGTTCTCACTAACATGTACAAAAATAGCACTATTTCCCTGTGCATATCTCACTCATTGTTCATGCTGTTCTATTCTTTTTTCTAGTGCTTTCCCCGTTTAACCAATATAAAAGTTGTCACAAGACTTACACGGAATTTCATACATCCTTTAACGTTGTCGGGGGAGTTCTTAATAAGTACCTGTTTCATTGCTTTATTGTTTTTAAAAACTACATCAACACCAAAATTCTTCAGATGTGGGATATCTTTCATATTATTATTATAAGGTAGTACAAGCAAATTTTTGTTGTTGTAAGGTTCTTCTTTATTTTGATACATGGTCTTTTTTGCCGCTTCTAATGCATAGTTTAGTACATTATCTGGATATTTCAATTTCTTGCCTGTATTCCGAATCTTATCTATCTCCTCATCTATATATTCTAGGCTACATACCCGTAGTGCTCTTAGAAACATAGATGCAAACACTGATCTTTTAACCTTATTGTTTTGTCCAGAATAGAAATGTACATAGGAAGAAATATTAGTAGGCTTTCTGTAAACACTATATTTCTCCGTATGAGGACATCCAAAAAGGGTAGGCAACCATCTTTTTCCATTTCCATAGTGAATTTAATTGATGGTACTACTTGATTTAGCCTGGCAAAAAAGTTATTTACATCTTCGTTCTCTGGCCATACACAAATTATGTCGTCAACATGGAATGATATTGTTTAAGATTTTCTTTTCAAAAAAATTCTATATATAAATTACTTAGCAATGGAGTCAGAGGGTTTCCAATTGCCATACCAAAATTTTGAGCGTAAAATTTTCCATTGAATTCAAATTTACTATGTATCAGTCCTTTGTCAATGGCTTGAAAATAAAGCCGAAACCGGTCAGGACCTACACCCTGTCTATTATTTTTCACCTGTGGATATATGTGATATATATATATAATGTATATATATATATATTATATATATTATATATATATATATATATATATATCTATATATAATTCATAATTTCGTGACGTGGTTATCTATTGTTTCTTGGGCCAGTTAATAGGAAACATTAGATAGCTCTCTGAAAAACAGCCATCTTGGATAAAGCATGCTTTCATTCTACAGAGTCACCGGTTACTTGTTACCAATGGTCTCTTAATTTCTTGCTACTGTCGTTAAAATTTGCACTAAAAAGGGAAATAAAGACAATTATTTATAAGTTCCTGAAATTATTATTTTAATATCTGGGTCTTAAGAGCTCTGTGGCTACCGGTGTCGTTCTCATACACTGATTTTGGGTTCTTTTCACTCCCCCGCCTCTGAATTGTAAAACATTCTTCTGATTAAATCAAGAGACGGGAGTGTCACTCCTATCAATAACCCTCAGTGAATAAACTGAAGACGATATTTTGCAGTAGGTTATAAAGAACATTCAAACATGACATCGTGATCATTCTGATATTTTATCGTTTACGGTTTTCTTAAGTTTCACTGTTCATCTTACTGAAAAAAACCCTCTTTGTTGAACAACCTCCTTCCCAACACTTTCTCTCCATTTTCTTTTCGTCTTATTTCCTTACATTTAAATACTTGATGACAATCGACAAAACTAAGTTTGAACTTTCAGTCTGATATTGAAAGTAATTTCAAGCTCTGGAGCTTGCAAAGTCACCCGTTTGGTTGTTTTTTTTTTCTTCTTCTTTAACCTGTATCTTCGTTCGCCGTGCCTATCTTTAAGAATTGTTGCCAGTCAGGCGTTGACTTTATGCCATCTATTTTTACCCCGTAACTATATCCTTTCATTCAAAATGGTCTACTTAATAGCATTTGGACTAAACGAAACATTTCACTTTAACTTCCCCTCTAACTTATTGCAATTACGTATCCAACAATTTCTATTTGTTTGTAGCCCAGATACCTGAAGTTTTATGACTGAATTAATTTGAAATTTTGTGAAGGAGTAAGCAATAGACCATCAAAGATTTCCGCCTAATATGAAATTAAATCCATATGTATATACTTTCTCTGCCTTCACAAGAAATGATTGGGTGATTTCTATATAGCTTCTTGAATGAATGAAATGAATTTAGATGCTGGAATAATTTACTTTTAATGATCCTCAATATCAGGAAATAATCTTCAAGACATTTTTCAAAGAAGGATTGAGGACATAAGAAGGGTAATTAAGTTATGGGCGAATGGAAAGACGGCCAGAGTGTATGATGAAGTGGCTGACCAAGAAGTGTTATTAGGAGAGAGTGGATGAAGTGAATGTTTCGACAGTTTTGGTGAGAGGAATAACGATTCCTTTGTGGTACATGGGCAAACGTTTGCTTAGTTTGTCAAGCTCACAATATTTGATAGCATAAATATATCATTAATTAACATTGGTATTAGCTCAATTTGATTTTGTCTTCGTTCATGTTTGCACGTGTCTACACATACATGCCTGCACACGCGATCTGCACCTTAAAAAAAACATGCCGATAAAAACGTGACGTTTATCAAATCTAATTACGGTTTCAGGTTTCTTCTTTAGTGTGGCGTGTGATCAAATCATTTTGATTCTACGCTGCAAAAGCGAGGCATTGCGTGAACTCCCGCCATCTGTTATCCCTTTTTTCTTTATCCGGAGTTTGAGGAGACCCCCATCGCTGTCAGTCTCGCGTTTGGATTCGATACCAAACAAGCTGCTGGTGCTTTGTTTGAACTATATCATTTTTGTTTTGTTCACATACAATTCAGTTAATCAGTTATCTATTTAAGATTCAATAATCTTAATTGTTATAATTAAAAATCTTCTATCTTTGAGTTACCTTATTAGTTTAATTCAAATATATACGATGCATAGGTTCGTTAAACTAGATTGTCTATTAATGCCCTTTGTATTAAAGGCATCTTTGTTTACGAACCTTTGACTGAAATATCAACTTGTTTTCCTCATAGATGACACAAATGTTGCCGTTACCACTACTGGTAAGTTGGTGCTATAGTGAAGAAACATTTCCTGTTCTTCAAAACACTTCTTGTGAAGGCAATGCAGAATTTGCTACGATGAGCATTGTCTGGTTCTTTATCAGGGTATTAGTTCTATTTCATGAGGCGAAAAAATATGATTATTTTCTCATGATAGATTTGAAGGCATTTTGTTAAAGTGAAAACTATTTATTATTCATGATCACTATCTTTTCCAACGCCGCGCGACGTTAGGAGTTCCAACAAGTAACTCCTCTTTCCTCTCCTTTTCGCTTACTCGGGGAGTAAGCCTACTTTGTTGTTGTTGTTGTTCTTGTTTGGGGGCTAGGAAAGTTGCATGGAAGAACCTAAAAAGATCTGAAATAGGTGCTTCGCGTCGAGTTAAAGATAAGGGAATTTTAGGATAGGATATTTGTGATTTATTTATTAGAATGAAAATATAGCAAAATAAATTGTGTATATTAAAAGTACAAAAATTATTTTTAAGAAAATCTAGCACATTTATTTCAATTTTCGTTGTTGAAACAAAGCTCTATTTGACTGTAGATTTTAGCACGTTTTAATTTATTTGGTGTACTGAAGTTAGGCTTTGGTTCTGTTCTATTATTTTGTTTCTACTTATTACTGAAAATATAAGAACACGTTTAATTTGTGTCCTTTTTATTTGATCCTTGTTATTAGTATGAGTAGTACTAAGTATGAGTAGTAATTACAAACACAACTTCACGTTAAGTTAGGAATATAATGTTTGCAACTTATGCGTAAGGGGAAAATCTTGCATGCGATCTCAATAAGCTGGGGGTAGGGCCACTCCTTGTTCATTTCTGTTTATGCATAGTCTCTGTTTTGTTTTTCCTACATCTCAGTGATTCCTTTTTTTTTTTCACCCGTTTGATATGCACTCTTGCAGTTAGACCATTTTTGTTGACTGTGCTCCTCCACAGGTAAGGTTTGTAGAGCTGCAAACTTAGCGAGCCATTCATTACAAAATCCTTTTAATGTTCACCTTCAAGAAGTGTCAATGTATCAAACGTAAAAATGCCTTGTGCTTTTGTGGGTTCATTATGGAAGTGACATTTTCGTTGTCACTGTCAGTATCTGCTCCTCTTTAGGAACAAGACTTAAAAGCACCCAGCAACAGTGCCACTTCTTGAAGATGAATAACAAAAGGCTTTTATAATTGAACGGCCTACTAGGCTTGCAGCTATACAAACTTTATCTGCGGAGGACTAGAAAATCAACAAATATCGGCCTAGCTTCAAGAATGCATATCAGACTGCTAGAAAAAAGAAGCACTGGGATGTGTGAAAACAAGACGGAGGCTCTGAATAAACAGAAACAACAAAGGAGCGCAATTTCACCGAGACTCTTGGCGTCACTCGTCATTGGAGGAAATGATGAATTACTATGGAAAGAACTATATTCAAAAGACGGATCCACATTTTTATCATAAGCACGTAGGTCGTTCTATGATCGTAAAAAGAACTATTTACTCATGATGAATATAATTTGATGTAGGCCTAGGCCAGTGCCTTAACTTTTTGTGAAAAGTGTTACTATACTCTGTTTTTTTTTTATCTGTCCATCTGCCTGTGGTGTTTTTGTATGGTAACACTGCGTCCCGGGCTTTAGATAGTTACATTCAGCTTACATTCAACGATTATAAAAATATCCTAGCTATTTCGAATATTAATGGTGTAATTCGCATACAGTAAATTATTAAAACACTTTTCAGTTGCAAATGCGCACCCAGATATCCTTTTATTTACCTAAAACTTACAAATAGCGTAACTATCTAAAGCCCGGGACGCAGTGTTACCATACAAAAACACCACAGGCGGATGGGCAGATGAAAAAAAGCAGAGTATAGTGAAAGTAAGCTTCACAGTCCATTTCATAACTAATTGAACCAACCCTCAGGTCTATTTAACCCTATTCATTAAAATTTATGAGAATAGACATCTCTCTTTAATAAGCAATATTTAGACCATACTCTGTCACTCCTTTTCGCTTCCTTCCTATTTTTAAGTGAATTGCCTCAGCAGTAGGTCTATGTAGCTCCACCTCCTTGTCACCAGGAACAGTTTCCATCGCTGCTATTAAATAGCGTTGCTTCGACGAAGGCTAGGTGAGAAACGAGGATAATGACCTCGGTCCTCGGGTTGAGTGTCCAACTGACAGTTCTACTCTTTACGTCTGGATGCTCATTTGTCGAATGGTCGTGGGTGGCTGACAGGTAAAACTGAGTCTGAACCAGCCTTACAACATGAAAATCTGGGG
>NC_061100.1:61834293-61854293 GCF_015104395.2 Macrobrachium nipponense
TCCAATCTTTGCAGCAGGTTCATCTAGCAGACCGGCAATAGCATCTTGAAGTATGCGTCTTGGTGGATCATGTGTTGTTTCAGCAGTTTTGAGGACTTTTTCTTTAACCATTTCTTCGCCAAATTTAACAGGTTCAGGTGCATGCGAGTGTTCGCCTTTCTAGGAGTAATTTCTATCATTTTCGTATTCCAATATGATACTCAATCGTCCTTTGCAACCTTTCACTTCACAGCGCCATGAAATTGTCGTTTGAGTAGCTTTATCATTGCAATAAATATAACCTTTATTAGCTATTTTGTTTTTGCCACGACTGTAAACTATAATATCCATGATGGGTTAGTTTTGAATGTTTTTAAGAACTGACTACGTAATTCGAAATTTCCAAGAAAAGAAAAAGAAGTGATGTGCAAATCATCAAAAGCCATTCAAGTAGTTAACTATTAACGACAAATTGAGCCAACTGCTTTCAAGTAGTTAACTATTAACGGCAAATTCAGCTAACAACCATTCGAGACAATCGCTTAAAATCAACCTTGGGTGAAATTATCATTCGCTCTTAATGTTCCGTTCAAAATAACTTCGCTCAAATTGACTTCGTTAGCAGAAAATTTTTTATTATTATACTACCTCCTAGGTTGACTCCTATTAACATAATTAGGCCTACCAAAACCCTATTATTATAACAATTATTATTATTACCACTCCGGCCCGTTCTAACCCAACCAGGCTTTACATTATTCATCACCCCTAACTCATTTTTATGTGACAAATAATACTCGTCACTGGCAATGTCAACCTCCTATAACATGTCTATTTTCAACTCCTCTAAATGTACTTTTAATTTATCTGGTACACACCATTTAAATTTTTTGCTAACAATAACTCCTTCAACTAGTCATAATCATCCACTTCTTTGGATTTGAATCAGTCTTCTGCGAACTGTTTTTTATCTCTGGCAAACTCTACAAATGTTTGTTCATTACCCTTTTGTAAATTTCTAAAACGCTGGTGATGAGTCTCTGGCATCAGTTCATAAGCCTTTAAAACAATGGCTTTCACATTTTCATAGTCAAATGATAAAGTTTCGTCCAAGGTCACAAACTTTCTTGGCCCTACCTGCTAACTTGCTTTGGATAAGGGTGGTCCAATATTCCTGTGGCCATTGCAACCTAGCAGCTACCTTTCAAAGGATACAAAAAACCCAGTGACATTACTTTCCGGAGAAGTGGGTTCAAATTTCAAAGCCTGTACCAAATCTATAGCAGGCGTTACAGATCTACTGAGGGAAGGAGGAGGCTACAAACCCTTCATAGCAATTACATGCCGTCTTTCCTTTTCTCTCTCCTCCGCCCTAAACTTTGCCATATTAAGTTCCAAAATGTTCAACTCGATTTGCTTATTCAACACTTCCGTGGATAGCTTCCGCTTAACCTCCTGATCACCGTCTGGTTTTACATTTTTTGTACACTCATAAATTTGTAACAATAATAATCCTTTCATTATAGAGGCATCAAATTCTTTGCTAAATGAAGAACCACCTGCTCCAACTCAGGCCTATTTAACTCTGCAATCCTTGCTTGCCAAAACTCTCCACTCAAAAGTTCAATTATATTAACCACCTCCATAATGACTAAAAGTTACTCCAAACAATACTTCCAAAAATACCAAATGGGTGTAAAAAGTTGACAAAACAAAGCCCCTAAAATTAATTTTGCACACTAGTGAATACAGATAAACACGAAAGATCCTGTTAAACGGTCGCCAGTTAGTGATGGTGTGTTAAACACCACACGATACACATAAAATTACATATTACCTGTATTCACTAAACAGAATACGAGATTCACAGTGTGTGAAATCGTACCACAACCTTAAACCACAGTGTACAAAATAAATTCAGGAATAAAAATAAACATTTGAGAAAAATCACTTAAATTTGATACATAACTCTTTATCACACCTGAACCTCTATAATACAAAAACATATGAATAACACTCAGTCTTAAATAACCACTGTACTAATCCCAAACACCCAATTAATAAAAGAAACCAACACATTCAGACATAAAAAGGAGTGGGTCCAGAAAGGAGGGGAAAGGCAAAAAGAAAAAATATCCTAATAAATACACACCAATATTCCTTACATCTTCTCCATATATTTTTTTAAGGTTCTCTCCTCCTGCAAGGCAAGGCCAACAAACTCCACGTCGGGGGGATAAATCAAGGAGATCAACTGTTGCTAGTCCAAACTCAGCACTGGACCCAAAAGTACCAAAAGGTGGCTGGCAGGTTACAAAACTGTCCACTGAAGACGTCAGCAGAGGAACATTTGCCGTGAGCTCTATAAATATAAATAATTTACCTTAGAACAGAGGCCCCCTTGGCTTTGTAACTGAACCAAAGGCGTAGAAGGATAAATCCTGAAGCTGCAGACTGGGACTCCAAAAGGTATGTGGAACGTAAATACTCTCCAAGCTATGTACATACACAGAGGCGGCTAAAAATCAGTATTAACAGTCAGTCCAATAAGCGCCCAAGAGAAAGTCCAGGAAACAACTGACTCATACAACCACCGACGACTTCCATATCCCCTCTGGCCATCAAGAGCAGGAGGTTGGGGCGGTGGGGATGAGAGAAGAAGGCCACACCCAGTGAAATCACCAAATATGATATTTTAAAAGAGGATTAGGAAAAACATACATGCCAAATGCTGGTCGTTACTAATTAACAGTTTGAAAATAATCAAATACATTATTCACCTATCATTAGCTGGCACCAAGATGACAATATATATATATATATATATATATATATATATATATATATATATATATATATATATATATATATATATATATATATATATATATATATATTTATACATATGTATATATATATATGAATATATATATATATATATATATATATATATAGATATATATATTATATATATATGAATAATTATCACATCACCGTGATTCATATAGATCATTCGAGCTACAAATGTCCTGTTGGCAGACTTGATAGCATCGCTAGGCCGTCCTGATTTCGTTCCCGTCCACTGGACGGTGGTTCGATCCCATGAGGGGACGCAATTATTATCAACTAAAATTCCCCTTTCGGTACATATATGAAAATATTAAATTAAATTCCGGGTTAGAGCGAATTAATATATTAAAGGACATTTCGTAGCTCGAATGATATATATATATATATATATATATATATATATATATATATATATATATATATATATATAGTATATATATATATATATATATGCTTTTTCTCACTCTTTATTTTGCCTTTAAGTCAATAGTTACTCAGGACAGTTCCGTATGCAACGCTCGTTTACATTTAAAATTCATGTGATTGTTCAGCCTTGTTGTGATTTTATGGGTGGTAAGTCCATGGTACAAATTTTCGGTAGAGTTGTGTTTTATGTGTTTTCTATGCATTGTGAATTAGTGCATATCTTTAAAATGAATAAAATAAGTGATAATTTTCCTTATCCACTAGGAAACTGCACCATGTTATCACAGCTGTTCCACAGAACGTCTTGACAAATGCAGTGATTTAATCCACGAATAATATCTGTTTACATAGTTTGATTTATTTGTTGCTATGATGTAATGCAATGTTATGCTCCGATCGCACTCGGTGTCATGCTATGACTGTGATGAATATATTTTTGGAATACTTAGAAAACAAAAATAAAAAGCTGTTAATCCATGAAAGTGATCAGTTTTCGCCTAAGAAAAAGTTGATAAACAATTCAGTAGAAATAACTTTCAATTAATATTTTCCATAAATGTAGAAATTTTCGCTTTACTATATTTCTTGATATACAATTTTGTTTTTGTTTTAATTGGCTCTTATGGCTTGCATCAGTATTTGAGCATTGCAGGTTGGTAGTGCAAGAGGAAGGAATGATGGCACCTCACAGAGTTCGTGTTATTATTTCCAGAATAATTCATTATCAGTAGAGCCTTCAAATATGTCTGGATTTTTTTTCTTTTATGGGGCGTCAAACTCGACACTTCTGCGTAGCTCACGGAGGATGAACTCATGCCGTCGATATACTTGTCTTTATGCATGTCGGTTTAATGTTCAAAATGGGATGTTCTTGCTTTTTAGAACCTATACACAGTTTTAACAGTCACTACTACATGAAAAAGTTTATGGTTTTTAAACTAATTTATTTACTTATTTATTACTATTATCATGATTGTTGTTGTATTTTTATTTTATTTTTTTGCCAGTATGGACTGTTTTATGTTCTTACAAAAATATAAATTTTTATCAGCATCGTAACACCTCATAACACTCGTCATTGTTGAAACTTCTACGTTATCAAGAGGTTTCCTTTAATATCTTTAAACCTATAATCTTATCGAAATACAGCAATTCATTCCGTTAAATCTTGACGCATGATTATCTTTTCGAATTCTTGACTCTCAATGAGGGTTTTTGTTGTTGTTGTTTTTTTCGCAGAAATGGAGGTTATACGCATGGATGGCCTTTGAATTATATCTTTGCTCTGACAGTGTCAACTGATCAAGCTATTGCAAAGGAAATTAACCATCTTCATTTTCCCATTTCATATACCTTCCTGTCAACCATTTCGAAATGAAGAAAGGCAAGGCACTTTCTCAGAGAGAGAAAAAAGGCCCATCAGTATGGGTCAGGCGAATTGATAAAAAGACGAGATAGAAGGTATATATGAGAATGAAACGGTATGACTGAAAAAAGAAAGATATAGTAAAACAGAATGAGAGAGAAGAGGGACTTAATATTTGAACAGAATGGCAGTAGGAAGAAAGATAAAATAGAAATAAGCCTCTCTGTGAGAGCCCATGTTAGCTTTCAACAGTATCAGTGAAATGTGTTGCTAAAAGGTGTGCTGTAAGTGCTGTAAGCAGACAACAATGGTAAAAACAGTTAGTAAATTGTAAAAGAGAGAGAGAGAGAGAGAGAGAGAGAGAGAGAGAGAGAGACTTAACTGAACAATATATCATAGAACAAATGAAAATTGAGTATAATCAAAGTTGAGAGAAATACTTGTAAGCTAATGTGGGAAAGAGCATGTCCGAGAAAATCCGGGAGCTGAACTTTGTTATTGCTTCAGTGATGGAGATAAACTATTGGAAGGATGAGTTGGAAGGGTCATTATGTCTATTAACCGGGAAGGATCCTGGGAAATAAATGAATAAGTTGAGAGAGGATTAAGAACGAGGGGGCCGCTGAGAAGACAAATGGCTTATGATAACGAAAGGGTGAAGATATCAAAACAGTTGTAAAATTTTAGTACTATAGTTTTCATATGATTCGACTCTATGCAAAGGATATTCTTGGTGCACGAGGCTAAAATGCAGCAACCATAGATTTGTAAATATGGGGTAGTAATAAACTACGGTTGAGATAAATGATTTGTTGAAGGTGGAATAAGTATTTAATATGCATGTTGCTTCTTATACAGCACCAGGCTTCTCAAGAACAGGCACAAATTAATAAACCATTTATTTAATTATAATTTATTATATTTCACTAGTAATGCATGAATAATATCTTATTATGATTCATTTGTTGATTTTATAATAATCGTAAGACAAAGATATGAATGGGATGTTCGCCTTTTTATCAAAAATATTTAGTTACTTCAGTGGTCTATTGTTCTCACTTAACTGTCAGATGTCTTCAGGAAATTCATGAAGACTAAGTGTTTTACCTATTTTTTTTTTTTTTTTTTTTTTTTTGCATATAATTATTTTGCAGTGAAGAGTTTTATTCTGATTAATCAAAGACAAACCTATAAAGCTAGCTGGGTTTTAAATAACAATCTGAATGATTGTCATCGTTTTGGAAGCATTTATATAAGAGATATATTGCTTTCCTAATATCTACCAACATAATTAACAATCTCTTTACTAATTGAGTAATTATATATTTCAAAGAATTATTTCACCTACTTCATAAATTGATCTGTAGCATATGAATGCCAAGCTTCACAAAATATCAGACGACTTCACTCGTATGCTAAACAAGTTGAGAGGATTTATACACTGAATTCCTGAAGAGTGAACTTGCTCTTGAGTTCAATTTCTTTTGCATATTTGGATATTTAGCAATATGTTCGAGACATCTTGAAGTATGTTACGAGTGATCTAAGCCACGTCTTCGAACTTCGTGTACAGCGTTTCACTCGTTTAATTTAAACTGCATGCAAATATAAGAAAGGGTCTGCTGGAGCTCGTCTCTTGCTTACGTTTTCCCAGTCGTTGATGATTAAGATCCATGTCAATGTAGAACAACTTCAGGTGAAGTCAGTGTTGTCATTTTCTTGAACAGCAAACGTTAGACCATGAACCAGTTTACAGTTTTTTTCGTTTTTAATTCCACACCTGATTCTTTTTCTATGAATTTCTAAATAATCTATATTTTCTTGGCTCGCTAGTAAATGTTGTCCTTTTTTATCCTTTTTGGCTTAAATTTCATTTATGTAGCCCTCTCTCTCTCTCTCTCTCTCTCTCTCTCTCTCTCTCTCTCTCTCTCTCTCTCATACACAAACAAATTGAGCTGCCATACCTAGAGACCAGACACGTTATGGAGTCACTACCTTTATAGACATGAAGAAATATTCGGATAGTTCAAAGACTATGAACACCTCGAATAATGAACTGTTTCAGCGTTTGTAAAAAGTAAATTTTTTTTATATCATATTTTGTAAGATTCCCTTCATGAGATATTGTGAACACCAATTAAAGAAAATTCAAAGATTGTTTTATTATTAGTTCTTCACCCTCGTTACCTTAATTGTGAACGGAATAGAGTTACTATAGTTACCAGACTTCATATTGATCAATGTACCAAGGATACTTACATTCAGTCTAGCAATCCTTCTAAATGATTCACCAACTTGTCATATTCCTATTGGGATATTTTGATGACGTTACCAGTAAAACGATTATTAAAAAAAATAGTCATAGCAGCATGAATCTTAAAATGGTGAAACAAATCCGCAGTTATGTCTATGCACATATATATTGAAAGATAAATCTGTTCTAATAGATTTCTGGAATCTGTTCGTTTTCCCTTTTCAAACTGATGCGTTGATGTAACACCCCAACCAAGTAAACATAAACAGACTCAAAACAAGCGAAGCTGTTTATAAACTAAGGAACCGGTTGTCATAGATCAAACAATGTCGTCGTTTTCTGTTGAAAGCCCAGTCAGTCGTCTGCAATGTCAGCTGGGCCTTGCCTACTGTTGTAGTTTTGATGGTCACCAACAGCTTAGGCACCGGCAGCATTATCGGTTACTGAAAGTAACCGAGTTACCTGAACGGGAGAAAGAGAGGCAACTGCAGCATTAGATGTGACTAACGAGACAAGACTATCATGATGATCTTTATTCTTAAATCCTTTAATAAATTTTCTGGAAATGAGATAGTGAATTTATCTTCCTACGTAAGAGATTTATTGCCTTCCATAGATAAACCACAATCTAATATCCACGTATCTCACTATCATTATTTTTAAAGGTAACACCTCAGATTTTGGTCATTTTGTTCAGTATGTTAATGCAATTTTGCCCTCTATTCACTTCACAGCAGAACATGAAACAGCCGAGAAGTTGCCCTTTTTCGACTTATTCATTTACCATGACCCAGTTACTTTCACCTTTAAATTTACGGTGTCTTGTTAGGACACATATGCAAAAACTTATATTCTTTTTTTTCTCTCTCTTGGCACAATAATTAAGTTGAAACCAACATCTTGGTCTATTTTATTTGGAGAACTTTGAAAATTTGCGTTCCTAATTTCATCGACAGAGAACTTAATAATGCGTTTAAAAAAGCTAGAAGGTTCGACAAAAGAACGCGCCAAAGAGAAATGTATGAATGGACTTGCACTCCCTTTTAATCCACACTTAAACAGAATAAGAAAAACTGTAAACAAAAATCATGATGAAATAAATATAGTCTATAATTATAATAACATCATTGCAAGACTCCTTTTACACAACAATAATACACAAAACCACAACAAACACATTGGTGTTTATGAAATTCCCTTTACAAAATGTGACTAAGTATTGGGGGAAAGTAAAGTAGTAAAGAGATGCTCATTCACAAGTCATAGGCGGAAAAATAGGCGCGTGTTGACCATCAAAACGACTGCATTGGGCAAGACCTAGCTGACGTTTCATTAGAAAACGACGACATTCTCTGATCTATATGTTTGACGACCGGTTCCTTAGTTCATACACAGCTTTGCTCGTTTTGAGTCGTTTTATGTTTACTTGGTTGAGTAAACGCGTCATATTGAAAAGGGAGATCGAACAGATCCCAGAAAACTGTCAGAACAGATTTATCTTTTAATATATTAACATATAAATAACCGTGGATTTGTTTCTCCAACAAAAAGGTTATCTTCAAATGTAAAATGTGATTTTCTCTGTGGACCGATTTCGAGCCCAGTAAGATGCAATTACCACCAGGATTTTTCATATAAGCATATTATGAAATCGGGGCACTCTGAAATGCTCTTTTGGTCAAAGATGAACGGCACATATCTTTAGTTTCATTCCCCCAGGGAAACGCAGCTGTGTTACCTTATTTTGGTCACTGTATCCACACTTACCCCACACATTCTGACTTAACCTCGCTGAGAGGATTTGTTTCCTCAGGTGTTTTGTCTAACTGCGGATACGTTTTCACTGTAAGTTTCATCTTTATAAATAGCATGTGTGTGTGTGTGTGTGTGTGTGTGTTTATATGGGAGAGAAAGGGGTGGTGTGGCGATCTGTGGTAGTAGAGAGAGAAAGAGACAACGAAGAAATAATATAACAATCAGAATAGGTAAGAGCAACTTCTTGCATCTGATATCTTACCTTTTTTCGAGAGGTTTGAACACTTCCTTTGAAGCAGATCAAAGTAATAAATGAGGACATAAGGACTGAGTCTAGCTATAATTTTAATAGAAAATCTGGGATGGTCGGTTTTCCAGCCCTGTAGCGAAACCAATACCTGAAAGACCCTGTAAAAGCTGAGAAAGGTTTTAGCATTTAAATAGTTCCCTTCCTGCGTGAATATGTGGCTTTCTCTCTCCCAGAACAGAGGGCTTAAGAGGGAGAGGCTTTACTAATAATGACTTCTCTCACATCGCAAACGTTTCCTAACGGTAATTACAGCTACGTTTCTAGTACATTATTCCGTAAAGGTAATTATGCTCATGAGTTAAGAATGCCGCATGTACCTTATAATATATTTATCCTTGGACTATTCGTCAAATGAAGATTACATTAGACTGCTATTTTGATAATCCTTTTATAAAATCATTTAAAACGGAAAACATGATTTTCAAGAGCGAATATTGCATCGCATATATTCCCCTGAATATCTGTAGTGAATGCGAGTACATACTTCCATAAATGCTAAAGAGTTCTTCACTAAATTAGTAAAAAAATTCTTTAAACACTCTCTGCATTTTACTATCATTCCAATAAACCGAGATATGTCCATAAAAGCTGTTATTTATGACTTACAGCTGACCGTTATGTATCTATTTCTGGCTGTAATCAAGGTTGAATCTGCCTAACTCTCTCCTAGAACCAGATCTCAGTTTTTAAGTGCATTACTTCAAATCAAACATTTCATGCATGGTGTTTAAGTTATATATTGGTGAACTTTCAATACGTTCATTCAAGCAACAACTACCTAAACATAACTCAAATCGATTATTCGGTTAGTGCGTCGTCTCTAAATGTCAAGAGGTTCCTACGGGCGACTATGGAACTGACAGCTCTTTTGAAGAACCTTTGCCGAAATATTTCTTCTGGAATGTATATTTGACTAACATTATAAAGTAAAATTCGCCCGTATGATCTTATGAAAGTTAAGATTTGAATATTCAGACCAGGTTTAAGCACCCCAGTGATCCCAAATTTATATGAATACGCAAATTAGGTCTTCTGATTAATTAATGCTTGATGTGATCATGAAGAAATACACACCACTGTTTTAGTAGCAATGTCGCTCACATATTATATAAATATTATAGTTGGACGGGACCAAGTTTAAATGTTTCTCTTGAGAGAGGGAAACCTTTAATGTGAGAGTCAAGAGTGAAGGATAGTTTCGTAAAGTTTGAGGAAGAAGAGGAAATATGCACAGTTTCTCTATAGAAACCACAGGGATTTTTCAGACGTAATAAATGGGACGTTTATGAAGAATTTAATTTTGAGTATATATTTATGCTGTAACAGGGCAGAACAATACTGTTTTACAGAAGTATTTTTTTAAATGGTGATTACAATAACGAGATTGCATCGCTATCACTTAATACTCTACTAGAATTACAGGCACGGTAGGGTTACAAATAAGCCCATTGGCCATTATTATCTTTTCGAAAAGCAGTTACACAAAGAGCAATATAACATAAAGGTAAAGCAAAATATAAGTTATAAAAATTATTTTAATTTACAAAATAAACTGAAAAAACTAGACTATTGACAATAAGAATATGACTGGCGAATAGGATGATCCTGGTCGAGTTGCAAAACCTTTGTAAACTTAGCGTGGACGTTCTCGCTCTATCCGTCAGAGAACCTGCATTCGGTCCGCACTATTGCCCCTTATTTTCCGAAACATCAGAAGGATCTGTAACCCATTACACGTAACATTATAAAACTTGAAATGCAAGGGGCTACAAGCATGAATGTGCATATATGTGCTTAGTCTTGAAAAAAATCTTGTACGTTAAGTGAACTATACGGAAATATAAAACTTCATATCAATAAATTTATCTAAATTACTCCTTACAGTGTCCTTAACGTTCAAAAATGTAATTAAATTTAAGTGATGACTGCATGAATGACAAAAGTTAACGTAATATAAGACCCTTCCGACTTTATTATATATATATGGGTTTGGTTGCTAGACACTCGTTACACTAATAACGTAACTATTGTTAAAAGTTTGCAAAGCAAATGCACCGTACATATTGCAAACCTTACCTCAACAAATAGCCAGTCATTTATGTCCATAATAAAGCAGTGACGAAGGTAGTGGTGATGATGGAAGCCTTCTGTAGAGCTCTTGAGTAGTAGGTGTTCAAGTCGATGACATTCATCCGTGAGAAATTACGACCAGAGCCACGGTCCTCAAATTAATTTGTGGCAGCCATTGCTTCTTGGCTGTAATAATTTTCAAATCCGGAGAAGACTGATCTGGTCCTGTAGCTTACTCTGATCTCTCCGTACTGCCTTCTTCAGGTCGCTCGCTGCCGACAACGGTTTCTAAGCCTGGTGTTAGGTGGCGAACAACCTGGCAAACTTAAATATATGGTTCAGGAATGGCTCGTTACTTTTAATTGTCCTAAGAGGTATTTAGGGATGCAAATAAAATGCATTTGCTTTTAATATAAAAAAAATAGCTATTCCTGAGCAAACATTAACATAAAAACCACAACCAAACTCAATACATATATGTAAAAAACAAAATGCGCACTAGTGTGCATTTTTCTACACTCCCACGAGGGGATTCAATTTTCTAAGAAAAATTGAATGGAAATATAGATAAATGATTACGCTAAATCATCCTCAAATAGTTTCTTTACCCTCTCTTTCCCAATCATTGCAGTTTGCCTCTTAGGTCTCTCCTTAACTAAATCTTCCTTACTCTGCTTACCATCACATGTTGATTGTACCTTATCGCTAAATTTAGCCTCAAATTCCCTTTTGTAAAGTAATGGAATCAAAGAGGAAACGTGCCTTTTAGTTTCTTCCCTACTTTTTCCTTTGAGTACAGTTGCACCAGTTACTTCACCCAAAGAGTTCACTTTTATCTCTTTAACAATACCCATTGGAAAATTAGTAGGTTTGAGAAGGGGTTCTTTAATGAGAACAATGTCTCCAACTTCCAATAGCTTGTGATTAACAGGTTGGTATCTACCTCGTTTATCAGTTGCTTGGTTCACAAGCTGCACAACAAACTCGTTATTATATATCTCTATTATACTTTCCCTAGCCTTTCGTAACTTTCTATGACTGTCCTTCACATGGGCAATGGGAGATATATCAGGAACCCAAGTATCATCTGCCCTAGGTAAAGGATGTAAATGGGGAATAATATTTAAGGAATTTAATTCGTGTCCTTTAACTAAAATTTCTGGAGTTATAGGAGAGGGTACAGGTTCAGTCCCATCATTGCTTCGCAAATATTCTTTCAAGGCAATTGGACGACGATTTACCAAGTGTACAATATTTTGGACAGCAAAGTCAAAATCTAAATATTCTAGGACCATGTTCCGAACAGAACCTTCAATAAGCCTCTTAACCATCTTCACACAAAATTCCACTAAAGAACCAAGTTCACTGTGACCTTTATAGTATTGCTGGAAACTCAAAGGTTTTATGTTGTTCTCCTTGAAATACGATTGTGTATCCTTATCACTTAAAAAATTTTCAACAGTTCTAGCACCCGAAGTTAGCTGTGAACCTTGGTCACTTAAACAGAGTTCAGGTACCCCAAACTCGAAACAATGGAGCTGCAGTGCTCTCAAAAAGGAAATCTCTGAAAGGTCTACACATACCTTAAGATTTATGGCCCTCGACCATAAGCAAGTGATACATAATATCCAAACTTTTGATATCTTACCCATCCAATATACCCAGTAAGGTCCGAAATAATCTATGAAAATGTACCTGTAAGGTATGGTTGGAGGAGAAACCCTAAATTCCCTATATGGAGACTGGTTTAATTTTATAGTTCTACTGTTAAATCTACGGCAGTGAACACAAGCTTTCAAGACTTTCTTTACAGTAGAAAAACTACAAGGAATCCAAAACTGTTTCCTAGCCTCAGATAATGTAGCATATATTCCAGAATGAGCTAACTTAACATGAAATTTGTTTAGGATTTCTTCGGTCAATTTACTGTTTTTAGCCAAAAGAATGGGGAATTCATATTTACGGTCTCTCCACTTACAAAATTTACTTTTCACTCTTAGTAAACCAGATTTCTTATCAATGAATAAATTCAGTTGACTCACTATGTTGGGAATATCTCTAATTTGAGGGTTTCTTTCTCTGAAATATCTAAAAACTTCTGGAAAATTTTGCTGTTGAACATGCAAAATGATCATCTGCCATGCTTTCAAAGAAATTTCTTCATTACTGAAAACTTCAAAATGGTCATACTTGCCAGATTTGTTCTTCAATTTCAGTTTGACACTGTTTATGAATGTCAGTACATATTTGTAGACAGAAATCAAATGAAGCCAACTGGAACTTGGAACTGTTGAATTTAAAATATCTCCCATCTCTGGCTTTGTCACACTCCTTATCTCACACTGGCCCTCTGAAACTTCAAGTACGTTGGTTAAAGGATTTGGGATTGTTACATCCAAATGGTCATCTTCCAAGATATCCTGAATGGTATCAGGTCCTGTGAAGAAATTTGATTTTATCAACCTCTTATAAGACAAGGACCTGGTAGTACAATCTGCAGGATTTATCATACCTGTACAAAATTTGAAAGTCACAGGGACAGTTTCACATAAATTCTCTATTCTGTGCAACCTGTTCATAATAAAAATACTTAGTTTCCTTAATTTATCAAACCTATTTGTTCGAGAATTTAGCCAACTCAGTGCAACTGCACTATCTGAGAATACTACCAACTTTGTTATGTTAATGGGAGACACACACTCTGAACCACAGAGTTCTTTATAAATATCAACAACAGTTTCCGTACCAAGCACAAGAGATTGAAATTCAAGAGAAGGGATAGACTTTAGTTCTAACTGGCGCCCAATTATTCTATTTTTTGATAGAAGGAAACTTACCTCTTTTGTTCTCAAGTTTTTGATAAAGAGTAAAACTCCATATATATGTTTGCTAGAATCACAAAAAGCAATCAGTTGGAAAGGATCATTTCTACGACCAACAAATCTCTTCACTGGAATTTCAGGAACACCATTCACTTGCTTGCAAATACTAGTCCACTCTCGTAATTCATCAACCGATAGAGTATCGTCCCATCCAACTTCTTTTCTGCACTGTAGCGAATGCATAAATAATCTAGCCCTGTTTAATAAGGGACCATAAAATGAGAACACATCAAAATTGGCTGCAATTTAACTTAAAATCTGTCTTTTGGTTGTTGCATCCTTATCAAGTACCAACTTACTTGTCGACAGAGTATCACTACTTCTGTCCCAGATCAACCCAAGCAATTTTACCTTTGTAGGAGTCTTTTCCTTACCTTCATCTATATGTTGCTGCAGAGAGTCATCATTAGTTATGAATTGCTGTAGTTCAAATTGATAGGGAGAAAATATACTTTTAAGTTTCTTATAGACCCATTTCAACTTTTCAGCATCATTGGTTGTGAAAGCCAAGTTATCCATGTAAGCTAAGTTATATAACTCTTTTCTTCATTCCTTCACATAAATATTGTCACCTTGGACCTCTAACATCAAAATTTTGTAAAGTGCTAACATTAATAAAGCTGGACTACATGGCAAACCAAATGGTAGTCTGCAATGTTTATAAACAATTAAGGAATAGTCCTTTTTAGATATATTTCTATACCAATAAAAGAGTAACCTACTTTGATCTGAAGGCACCAATTTAATCATCAGAAATGCCTTTTTAATATCAAAACATATCAATTTTTCATTAAACCTTAACTGTAAAATAGATGTTGAAATCTTCTTATTCAAACAAGGACCAGCAAAAATTGCTTGATTATGTGATAATGTTATAGGTTTACCTGGGTCAGATTCACACAAATTGGACAAAAATACATTACGACATTTTGTCGACTCATGGTCCATTCTGAACACTGGCATGTGAGGTAGAAAGCTATGTTGGGGGTTATCCTCCAAGAATTGCTCGAGGTTAGACACTCTCTATAATGCCTAGCTGTTCCTGTTCTTTAAAAACCTCATCAATCATATGTAAAGCATTATCCTTTTTACTACATTTCTTAAAATTTGACTTTAATATTGCTTTTGACAAACTTTGATTCTTATCAAGCAAATGAGCTACTTTCCCATTCCATAACAGAGGCATAACTAAACTTCCTTCACTATCTCTAAAGGTATTTTCTAAAGCAAATACTACTACTTTCCTGTTCTCCTCCATAAAGTCTTCGTCGTACACTTTAGAATCACTGTTTAAAACTGTTTCTGCCTTTGAGCAAAGAATTTCTTCTGCTGCTTTCTCAAGTTCAGTTTCAACAATCTGACCCTTATCATTTAAAACAGAAATATTAACATAAGCAGGAAACTTAAATTTCTCTACAGAATCTAAGAACAATCCATCTGTATCGAAAATGCCGTCAACTTCAAGGGAACAATCACCATTCTTACAAACTTCAGAAGAATGCTTTATTCTGTCTGGTAATAGAGCAAGATTCTGCTTATACCTCTCAATGTCACCTACTAGCATCACTCCTAAGGGTGAATCCAAGTAGACCGAGGGAAACACCTCAGAACTACCTCCAAACAGCACATCCCTCTGAGGTACTAAATGAGAGTTATCATTTCCCAAAAGCAATTTTATATCTTCAATTTTGTCCCTACATAGATGCAAAGTTTTGTCAGCTAATACATAGCCCTTATCTTTAAAGGCTTGAGCTACCTCGGATATACCTGGCAATACTAATTTCAAAATAATGGAATTTATGGCAATAGCAGTAAAACAATTTTCACTCAATTTGACCTTGTATACCACAGTAGCTAACGGTTTTGACGAATTAATACCATTCACTACCAAAGAATAATTCGGATCAACCACTTCAAACTGCATACTCTTAGCCCAATCTTCCTGTACAAAAGTTACTTGACTCCCCGAATCCTTTATACCTCTATCCCCAGAGTCATTCAACGAAAAAGAAGGCATAGCAGTCACCGGATTACAAGAGATTCTCAAAACTCCCAAATCAGACCAAGTTAGATTAGAAACAACAGAATTAGAGTTAGATTTCTCTTTACTATTCACCTTTACCTTTTGGTTACACACTTCGTGGTTATCAGAATCACTTTTAGTGTTATTAGCATTACTTTTTGGGTCGTTACGAAATTTACAAAGATAGCTGAAATGCCACTTTTTACAATATCTACATTTACTGTTAAACTTAAACCTGCAATCTGAAGTTTTATGAGAATCATAAGTACAGTTTGTACAACAATTCAACTGCTTTAGTTTTTCAATTTTACTCTGTGGAGTTACATATACCGAACACTTATAAATTGGGTGATCAAAGTCTCCTTTATCATCTGCCAAACATAAAGAACATTCCTTAACTTTGGATTTCTCAACGCTACCATCAACAGCGGAAGCTAAACAACTTGACTTCGACACATCCTTTGAAACAACCTTTCTCTGAACATTATTTCCCTGTCTTACATTGAATTTCTTAGATAGGTCTTTATATCTTTCTAAAGCAGTAAAGATATGTTAATCTATCTGCTGCAAAGAGGGCTTATTTGAGCCAGTAATATGCATTAACTGATTCTTGAAACATTTATTAAATCCATTCCATATGAAAAACTGTAAAACTATGTCTCTATGTTTAAAGCCTCAAATTGATTACAAATAATTCTCATATTACTGATAAAGTCATATGGATCACTCTGATAAGTCAACTTTAACTCCGATAACTGCTTAATAACACTGTATTGTTGTGACAAAGTATCTGCAAACGCTTTCTGTAATAATTTCTTAGCTTCTTCATATGAACGATTACTACAATCTAGAGAACTTACTAGTTTAAGCGAGTCACCTGAAAGCTGTCTCGTAAGAAGAGTAAATTTAACGCGAGTACTAAGATCATACTTATCTACAGTCGCTTCAAACTCTCGCAAAAACTTCGAAATATCCTCACCTTCCCTATTAGCAAATGACGGTAAAGGTAGTTCAGGCAATTTAAGCTGTGAAATTTCAGGACGCGAACGATCCGAAGGAGACACCGTGGTCTTAAGGAGAGAAAGACACTTATTCAAGCGATCGTCATAAACAAACCAATTATCCATTTCCTCACTCACCAATTTATCGCTGTCCACGAATTCACCTGCGCTATCCCAAATTTCATTTAAAACCCTTTATTCACTTTGTCAAGTTTTTCTTTAAGGTCCAACAATACGTTCATAGGCTCCTTAGCATCGCTTACAGACATCGAAGAAATAACATTTTCTATCAAATTACACTTCTTGGTAACTTGCTGCCTTAGGGCTGCACGAGAACTACGCGAAATACTCTTTGGAGGCATTTTGCGAAAATTTAAATGAACTCAAATTCAAAACTAAATATAATATAGGGAAATATTAGAGAGTGCCGTGACTCCGGAACGCAACCTGCTCAAGGAATGTCAACAAAAAAAAAATACTCTAGGCAATGGACCTCGCAACCAATCCCATCCTCGTCGCCATTTTCGAAAAGCAGTTACACAAAGAGCAATATAACATAAAGGTAAAGCAAAATATAAGTCATAAAAATTTTAATTTACAAAATAAACTGAAAACACTAGACAATTAACAATAAGAATATGACTGGCGAATAGGATGATCCTGGTCGAGTTGCAAAACCTTTGTAAACTTAGCGTGGACGTTCTCGCTCTATCCGTCAGAGAACCTGCATTAGCACCGCACTATTGCCCCTTATTTTCGAAACATCAGAAGGATCTGTAACCCATTACACGTAACATTATAAAACTTGAAATGCAAGGGGCTACAAGCATGAATGTGCATATATGTGCTTAGTCTTGAAAAAAATCTTGTACGTTAAGTGAACTATACGGAAATATAAAACTTCATATCAATAAATTTATCTAAATTACTCCTTACAGTGTCCTTAACGTTCAAAAATGTAATTAAATTTAAGTGATGACTGCATGAATGACAAAAGTTAACGTAATATAAGACCCTTCCGACTTTATTATATATATATGGGTTTGGTTGCTAGACACTCGTTACACTAATAACGTAACTATTGTTAAAAGTTTGCAAAGCAAATGCACCGTACATATTGCAAACCTTACCTCAACAAATAGCCAGTCATTTATGTCCATAATAAAGCAGTGACGAAGGTAGTGGTGATGATGGAAGCCTTCTGTAGAGCTCTTGAGTAGTAGGTGTTCAAGTCGATGACATTCATCCGTGAGAAATTACGACCAGAGCCACGGTCCTCAAATTAATTTGTGGCAGCCATTGCTTCTTGGCTGTAATAATTTTCAAATCCGGAGAAGACTGATCTGGTCCTGTAGCTTACTCTGATCTCTCCGTACTGCCTTCTTCAGGTCGCTCGCTGCCGACAACGGTTTCTAAGCCTGGTGTTAGGTGGCGAACAACCTGGCAAACTTAAATATATGGTTCAGGAATGGCTCGTTACTTTTAATTGTCCTAAGAGGTATTTAGGGATGCAAATAAAATGCATTTGCTTTTAATATAAAAAAATAGCTATTCCTGAGCAAACATTAACATAAAAACCACAACCAAACTCAATACATATAATATGTAAAAAACAAAATGCGCACTAGTGTGCATTTTTCTACACTCCCACGAGGGGATTCAATTTTCTAAGAAAAATTGAATGGAAATATAGATAAATGATTACGCTAAATCATCCTCAAATAGTTTCTTTACCCTCTCTTTCCCAATCATTGCAGTTTGCCTCTTAGGTCTCTCCTTAACTAAATCTTCCTTACTCTGCTTACCATCACATGTTGATTGTACCTTATCGCTAAATTTAGCCTCAATTCCCTTTTGTAAAGTAATGGAATCAAAGAGGAAACGTGCCTTTTAGTTTCTTCCCTACTTTTTCCTTTGAGTACAGTTGCACCAGTTACTTCACCCAAAGAGTTCACTTTTATCTCTTTAACAATACCCATTGGAAAATTAGTAGGTTTGAGAAGGGGTTCTTTAATGAGAACAATGTCTCCAACTTCCAATAGCTTGTGATTAACAGGTTGGTATCTACCTCGTTTATCAGTTGCTTGGTTCACAAGCTACACAACAAACTCGTTATTATATATCTCTATTATACTTTCCCTAGCCTTTCGTAACTTTCTATTTTGATATAATGACCATATCAGAGAGAGAGAGAGAGAGAGAGAGAGAGTGAGAGAGAGGCGGGAGGGGGGGGGGGTGCAAAGCAATTTCTAAAGGTAAGTGGAGACAAATGAACCTGCTAAGAAGCTTAATGGTTTGGTTGTGTGGTATGGCTGGTCCAATTTGCTCCTCATTGAAGGCACACTCACTTCTTTTTTACTTTTTAAGGAAAACACAGGCTGTGATGTAGCTGAGTGTTAGTAATTAGAGTTTTATTCTTTTTTCTTTCTCTACTTCTGGCTCTTGAGAATAACTTGACTCAGTGAGAAATAACTCTATCCAGTCAGCAGTAGGTGCATGCTGACGATTTATGTAATGCTATAGTCCATTTCAAGTTAAAATGGTAAATAAACAGCAAGATACGTAAAACAATATTTTTGTAACCGAAACATCCCATTACCTGGATAATAATCAGTCACTTTTCTTGACCTCTGCTTTTTTTCATATTACAAGTGATGCTTCGCCTTCTGATCATTTTGTGAAGTTAGCGAAGGTTTTGTCATTGAGAGAATATTTCGCTTTTTTTCAGGCGTTTCGGAATTAATTAATTATTAGAACTTTGTATTGTTATTTTTCTTCACTGTTTCTAAAAGCTTTATTTTTTTATATCAGGTTCTTTCTGATTATATTGATAGTTAGGATTGTCATCATTCTCATAGTATTTGGTATGCTTGTGTGATGGTAAATCACAATTATCGTTGTTTTGTGAATACCAGTTTTCAATATAAAAAAAAATACCTTTCTCACGCTTGAAGGTTCCGCTAACCATCAGCATAGTCACGGCCCATCGCTGGAAAGCGGTGAGAGGACTGTGTTGCCTCTGTTTTCGAAAAAGGAAGAACTAGTTGAGAATAGCTTTTTGATAGTGATATTTTGATTTATGAT
>NC_061100.1:61859293-61881793 GCF_015104395.2 Macrobrachium nipponense
CAAATTCATAAATATGGCCAAATTTAACCTTAAGACTTTGAAGGTATTGTGGAATACTTACTTGCTGGTCTTTGTAAGTACCTCTCAAGATGTTTTTTTTACCATACTAAGGTTTGTCCTAGGTCTACGGCCAAACATCATCTCGAAGGGAGAAATTCCAGTAGACTCATTAGGTGTACTCCCAAGTACATACATAAGCAGATCCAGGTCTTCATCCCAGTCTCGTCCAGTTTTACAAATGTACTTGCGCAGGAGGCTTTCAATGGTCTGGTGTACCTGTTCGAGGGCTCCATTAGTCTGAGGGTGATAAGCTGAAGATAAAATATGGGAGATGTTTAACTGTTTTAAAGTTTGCTTAAACAAATCACTAGTGAAGTTTGTCCCCTGATCACACTGAAGCTCTTTTGGAAAACCAAAAGTGGTGAATATTTTAAGAAGATTAACAATAATTGTTTTAGTAGATATGTTTTTATAGGTATGGCCAAAGGATATCTAGTAGTTGGACACAACACAGTTAAAATGTACTTGTTTTGTTTTTTAGTTTTGGGAAGTGGACCAACACAATCTACAATTACCTTTTCAAAAGGAGAATTAGGTACTGTAATAGGAACTAATGGTGCTGGTGGTATTTTCTGATTTGGTTTACCAGTTACCTGGCAGGGATGGCAAGATTCTATGTGGCACTTTACATCAGCTTTCATACCAGACCAGTAGTAATCGTCCAGCAAACGCTTATAGGTTTTGGAAGAAGAAACTACAAGCTGGTAACTATCACGCCAGGAATTTTGTCCTGCAATCTTCAAAGGTCTATAACATCTCAAAAGGATGTTATTATCAAGATAGAAAAATGGTAACTTACTTTCATCTTCATCTTTTACTTTATCAAAATAATCTTTCAAACTATCATCAGACCTTTGATACTCTACAAATTCATCTGAGGTAATATCAACAAGAGCAGCAAGGACTTTTTCACCTAAGGTACTTTGATCTACCTTACCTGTGTGTTCAGTGTCTCTAGAAGCTGAGGTTGTAGACCTGGTGACTACTTGGCAGGGAAGCTCTACCACAGGAGAAAACTCAACTTGTCTAGTTTTTTCGATCACTACTTCAGGCTGAGTAATGATAAGACTAGGAGTACTGCTAGTTTGAGCCAAGTCATTACCAAGTATCATGTCTATGTTCTTGCAAGGCAGGTCAGAATCCAAAAAGGCGACATTAGTTGAACCTTTAAAATAAGGACAATCAAGAGAAATCTGTACAATAGGTAAAACCTTTTGACAAGTCAAATCTGACACAGTTGCATATTGATCTGTTGGTTTAGCTAAATCTTTTAACTTTGAGCTAATGATAGTTTGAAATGACCCTGTATCTCTCAAAATTTGCACTGGAATATCATTTACTTTACCAGGATATGTAAATGCTGTAAAGTCTGAAAGAGGTTGAGCACAGTGAAGTGTCGTTTTATTTGGAGTATTCCCAGATTTGGGTCCTTGTGAAGAAACATTAGGAGAAGCCTTACCATGAGATGCTTTGCATTTGGGGCTAGGACAGTCTTTAATATGATGACCTTTTTTCTTACAAAAAGTACAAACCTGAGGGGCAGATGAAGGAGAGGATGAATTTGGTTTAAGTTTATGAATAAGATGGTAATCATCAGCTAATAGGGCAGCCCTTTTTCCATCTTTTTCTTGTTTCTCTCTAATAAACATTGACACATTAGCTGGAATACGCCTCAGGAATTCCTCCAAAACTATTAAATTCTTTAATTGTTCTAAAGTAGATATTTGTTCCTTATCTATCCATTTATTAAACTGCTTCAACTTCAATGTGAAAAACTCCAGATAGGTTTGAGCTTGGTCATTCAAAATTTGTCTGAAGATCTGTCTATATCCTTCTGCTGTAACACTATAAGCATCCAATATGGCAGTTTTAAAGACTTCATAATCCCTTTCTTGGACAAGTTGTGCTGCCACATATGCAGCTTTTCCTTTGAAGGAGTTTCTTATTAAGAGAACATATTGGTCTCTAGGCCAGTTGAAAGACGTTGCAGTGTTTTCAAAAGTAATGAAAAATACATCAGGATATTTTTCATCGAAGACAGGCAGGAGTTTTTGTGCTTTACTAAAGTCAAAAGCATCAGGTAGAAGTTTTTCTGCCAACCTTTCTTCTGTTCGTATGGCTGATAGTTCCTTTTCCAACAGAAATTTTTCTTTTCGCACTAGTTCAAGTCTTCTTTGCTCAGCTTCTACCTTCCTTTGTTCAGCTGCTGCTGCAGCATTTGCAGCTTCAACCTTTCTTTGTTCAGCTGCTGATGTGGCATTTGCAGCTTCAAGCCTTTTTTGTTCAGCTTCTACTGTTCGCTGCTGCAGTTCAAGTTCAAGTTTCAATTTCACTATCTCTGGGTCTTCAGTTGTAGTAACTGCACGAGCAGCACCTCGTTCAAGTGTTAGAGGCCTTAAGGGAAGAGCCTCCTCTTCAGTTATGTTACCACTATTTATCAGGAAATCTAAAATCTTTCCCAATAGTTCAGCTTTCACTATAGCAGGACCTACAGATATTCTTGCCCTTACAGCTATTTGGTGAAGCTGGTCCTTCTTAGCTTCCTGTAGTGTATTCAGGTGCTCCCTGGGTGCACCTAAAAATTTTTCAAGATCAAAAGGCATCTCTCAATACTGATAAAATGGAAAATATCACTTGAAATTATATTACTACCATACACAAGCTATACAACTTAAAAACGTTAGGTCATTCGAGGATTTATGGTACAAAGGCACCCGCAAACCACGAGCATTTGCGACCAGTTAATTTAAAAAATAATCCATACCAATCAGAAAACTTAGTTCACCTATTGGTGAACTAAGTTTTCTGATTGGAATGGATTATACAACCACTAACAATCTTGAATGAAACAGATTCTTAATGAAGTAAATAATTGGTAGTACCACTCGTTGAAGTTGTGAAAATATATATATATATATATATATATATATATATATATATATATATATATATATTATATATATATATCACCGTGCGTATATATGAATTACGATGATGTGGTAAGACCACACACACACACACACACATATATATATATATATATATATATATATATATATATATATATATATATCATTCGAGCTACTAATGTCCTTTAATATCTAGTTCTCTCTACCTCGGAACTGATATATTTTCATGTATGTACCGTAGGGGAATTTTTAGTTGATAATGATTTCGTCCCCTCATGGGATCGAACCACCGTCCAATGGACAGGAACGAAATCGGGACTGACAGAGACATTAGCGATTCGGCTAGCAAGTGAGGTTATAAGTTTATATCGATTCTGACCTTACAAATCACTGTCGAACTCGGTTTTTTCGTAATTAGAATCGATATGAAACCCCTTCTACTATGTTAGCCATTTCGAACGTTTGACGCACATAGACATATTATGAATAATAATCATATCACCATGATTTATATAAATCATTCGAGCTACAAATGTCCTTTAATATCTAATTCGCTCTACCTCGGAATTGATATATTTTCTTATATGTACCGAAGGGGTATTTTTAGTTGATAATAATTTTTTGTCCCCTCATAGGGTCGAATTATTCTTATATATATATATATATATATATATATATATATATATATATATATATATATATATATATATATATATATATGTGTGTGTGTGTGTGTGTGTGTGTATATATATATATACTTTTTTCGGAAAGTAAGATTAATTGGCCAAGACAAAAAGAGTATTGAACTATTAGAGAAATTTAAAGTAATTAATCCAAAATTACCCTACTTTTATGGCCTTCCCAAAACTCACAAAGACAATCTTCTATTCAGACCTATCGTTTCATGCGCCGGAGCTTTCAATTACAAAATTTCTAAATGGTTAGCTGGCCTCCTTTCTTCCTTTTTTAGGCACTTTTTCTCCCAGTCACATTAAACATTCGGAAGATTTTTGTCACAAATTCAGAGAAGCACTATACCACTTCACAACATAAAAACTTTTAAGCCTTGACGTAGACTCCTTATTCACAAAAGTACCAGTACAGGACGTTCTTCAGTTTTTAAGGGAAAAATTATCCCCCTATTCAGATCATTTCCCATTGGCGCTTGACAAAATAATAAAGTTAGTTGAATTATGTGCATCTAATAACGTATTTTCATTCAGGAAATCATTCTACAAGCAAAAATTCGGGTGTAGTATGGGTAGTCCTTTAAGTCCTGTTTTAGCCAATCTGTACATGGAATACTTTGAAACTACAATAATAAATGCAATAAAACCCAAAAACATGCTGTGGATGAGATACGTGGATGATATCCTAAAATTTGGGGATAATAGGTGGGGTAATTTTAATCAATTCCTCTCAAAATTAAACGCATTAGTGCCCAGCATCAAATTTAAAGTTGAATGGGAAACAGACAACAAAATTCCTTTTCTTGATGTTTTAATAATCAGAGACACGACAGAATACAAATTTACCATATACAGAAAACCAACGTTCTCACTTTCATATATTCACTACTTTAGCTATCACGACATTACTATCAAGATAGGTGTAGCTAGCAACCTATTCTTAAGAGCTTTACGAATTTGTTCCCCAGATTTCCTGGAAAAAGAATTTTAACTAATTCGCAAGCAACTTTCGTCTTTAAAGTATCCTGACCATATAATTGAGAAAGCAATCCAAAAAGCAAACGTAATTTTCTACCGACCCCCTAAAGACAAGACCAGAGACACACCCAACAACAAAATAAAAATTCCTCACCTGGAGATGATTAAGAGAGTAACCCACACCCTCGGGAAATCCAACCCTTTTGCATTTACCTACCCAAACACCTTAGACAAATCCCTGATTAATGTCCAACAAAAGACATCTCCCAAGGACTCTGGGGTCTATGAGATCCCATGCCAGGACTGTGACCAATATTACATCGGATTTACAGGTAAATCACTTCCCCAGAGATTAATACAACACAAACGGTCAGTTAGGTATGGACAACAGAACTCGGCTATTTTCAACCATATAAATGAACATAACCATAGAATAAACTGGAATTTGTCACGTGTAATTTATAGCAGCAACTGCCGGTACAAGAGTCAAATGATGGAATCGGCCTTAATAAAAGAGAAGCAGGTAATGAACATCTCAAAAGGCGGGTGGATCTCAGATGTCATCGACGAATTTTTCATTCAACCAACGCTTAAGAAGATTAAAGGAAGATTGTCAGCGGAGGTGACCTAAATTGGCTTACTTGTGGATGGATCTCTAGGTATAAATACCACCTTTTCTGTAAACTTTTCTCATTCATATACCTGAAGAGAGAGACAGCAGTCTCTGAAATATAGTACTTTTCTCTCTACATTTTGGTGTCTTTATGGGCTCCTTTTATTAGATGGAATTCTGTTGTTACAGAACATTTTTACCAGTCATTGTCAGGCCATTATGGAATTCAACTGCCTTTCCACGATTCTTCACTCACTTCCAGAAGTCAAGCCAGTTTTCCGCAAATTTGAGAAAGAACTGAACAGACCACACCGGCTAAAAAACCAAAAACACTTTTTGGAAGAATGCCTCAAAGAACAAGTACTTCCAAAAATGTATGGATTCGGGAGATGGACTCTGCAATCAAACCCCTTCTCTCTATCACACAAGATTTTCCTGGAAGAATCACCAGTACGAGAAACGACATCTTTGTGCTACGCAAAGAGTGATATATGGAACTCAGTCTAATCTTCGCCTCCTCACTACGGACCACATATACAGGTATCTGATTTCATTCTGTTCCGACATTGCTGCCTATAATAGCGGTACTCATTCCAACAGACTTTTACGCAAGTTAAATAACCTAATAGACAATAGCGCATGGAATAATCTTGAACAACAAGACAAAGTTTTAAACTTATCCAACACCCCCCTTACTGTAAATCAACATTTAGTTTTAAATTTAGGCTTATCCTTTGCCCTTATGCCAGACCGCAAAAACAACCTAGACTTCATAGTGGCTTTTGATAAATTCATATCTGACAAAAACTACAGCTGTGAAGAGATATGTTTAAAAGGAGTGTTACTAAATGCTTTAACTGACCTTCATAAGAAATATCCTGTTCCCCGCAGATTCATGATAGCCATCCACTCGCTAAAAAAGTTAGATGTTATAATAAGTAGATCTGGCAAAGACGGCAAAATCGTAATAATGGACAAAGACTTCTACCTTGACAAAATCAACCAGCTCCTTAGCGACACAAACACTTACGAAAAACTGACGAAAAATCCCCTCCAAAACGTTCCCACAGAATTTTTTCGGAAAGTAAGATTAATTGGCCAAGACAAAAAGAGTATTCAACTATTAGAGAAATTTAAAGTAATTAATCCTAAATTACCCTACTTTTATGGCCTTCCCAAAACCCACAAAGACAATCTTCCATTCAGACCCATCGTTTCATGCGCCGGAGCTTTCAATTACAAAATTTCTAAATGGTTAGCTGGCCTCCTTTCTCCTTTTTTAGGCACTTTTTCTCCCAGTCACATTAAACATTCGGAAGATTTTTGTCACAAATTCAGAGAAGCACATATACTACTTCACAACATAAAACTTTTAAGCCTTGACGTAGACTCCCTATTCACAAAAGTACCAATACAGGACGTTCTTCAGTTTTTAAGGGAAAAATTATCCCCCTATTCAGATCATTTCCCATTGGCGCTTGACAAAATAATAAAGTTAGTTGAATTATGTGCATCTAATAACGTATTTTCATTCGGGGAATCATTCTACAAGCAAAAATTTGGGTGTAGTGTGGGTAGTCCTTTAAGTCCTGTTTTAGCCAATCTGTACATGGAATACTTTGAAACTACAATAATAAATGCAATAAAACCCAAAAACATGCTGTGGATGAGATACGTGGATGATATCCTAAAATTTGGGGATAATAGGTGGGGTAATTTTAATCAATTCCTCTCAAAATTAAACGCATTAGTGCCCAGCATCAAATTTAAAGTTGAATGGGAAACAGACAACAAAATTCCTTTTCTTGATGTTTTAATAATCAGAGACACGACAGAATACAAATTTACCATATACAGAAAACCAACGTTCTCACTTTCATATATTCACTACTTTAGCTATCACGACATTACTATCCTGAATAGGTTGTAGCTAGCAAACTATTCTTAAGAGCCTTACGAATTTGTTCCCCAGATTTCCTGGAAAAAGAATTTGAACTAATTCGCAAGCAACTTTCGTCTTTAAAGTATCCTGACCATATAATTGAGAAAGCAATCAGCCAAACGCAAAACGTAATTTTCTACCGACCCCCTAAAGACAAGACCAGAGACACACCCAACAATAAAATAAAAATTCCTCACCTGGAGACGATTAAGAGAGTAACCCACACCCTCGGGAAATCCAACCCTTTTGCATTTACCTACACAAACGGTCAGTTAGGAATGGACAACAGAACTCGGCTATTTTCAACCATATAAATGAACATAACCATAGAATAAACTGGAATTTGTCACGTGTAATTTATAGCAGCAACTGCCGGTACAAGAGTCAAATGATGGAATCGGCCTTAATAAAAGAGAAGCAGGTAATGAACATCTCAAAAGGCGCGTGGATTTCAGATGTCATCGGACGAATTTTGTTTTCATTCAACCAACGCTTAAGAAGATTAAAAGGAAGATTATCAGCGGGGGTGACCAAATTGGCTTACTTGTGGACAGATCTCTTGGTATAAATACACCTTTTCTGTAAACTTTTCTCATTCATATACCTGAAGAGAGAGACAGCAGTCTCTGAAATATAGTACTTTTCTCTCTACATTTTGGTGTCTTTATGGGCTCCTTTTATTATATATATATATATTATCTATATTATAATATATATTATATCTACTATATTATATATATTATCTATATTATTCTATAATATATTAGTATATATATATTTAAATTTAATACTATTAATTTTAAAAATTTTTATATATATATATTTATTATATCTATTATATATATATATATCTATATCTTATATTTTTTAATAATTTTTAAAAATATATATATTATAATATAAACTATAATATATCTATATTTATTTATATTATAATATTATTAATATTATACATAATATATAATTATTATATATATTATATATATATATATAGGGTATCTTAAATTTATATATCTCTAATATATAATATATATCATATATATATATATATATTATATATTATATATATATATATTATATAAATCCCAACACCCTTGGGAAATCCAACCCTTTTTTGCATTTACCTACACAAACGGTCAGTTAGGTATGGACAACAGAACTCGGCTATTTTCAAACCATATAAAAATGAACCATCATAACCATAGAATAAACTGGAATTTGTCACGTGTAATTTATAGCAGCAAACTGCCAGTAACAAGAGTCAAATGATGGAATCGGCCTTAATAAAGAGAAGCAGGTAATGAACATCAAAAAAGGCGCGTGGATTTCAGATGTCATCGACGAAGTTTTCATTCAACCAACGCTTAAGAAGATTAAAAGGAAGTTATTAGCGGGAGTGACCTAAATTGGCTTACTTGTGGACAGATCTCTGGTATAATAACCACCTTTTCTGTAAACTTTTCTCATTCCATATACCTGAAGAGAGTGGGGGACAGGGGCAGTCTCTGAAATATAGTACTTTTCTCTCTACATTTTGGTGTCTTTTATGGGCTCCTTTTATTATTCTATATATATATATAATTATATATATATATATTATATATATATATATATATATATATATATATATATATATATATATATATATATATATATATTTTATATATATATATATATATATATATAATATCTATTATATATATATATATATATATATGTTGTATATATATAATATATATGTGTGTGTGTGTGTGTGTCTTAGCACATCACCGTGATTCATATATACGCACGAGGCCACAAATATCCTTAAATATCTAATTCGCTTTACTTCGTATTTATATTTTTATACTTGTTAACCGAAGGGGAGTTTTTTAGTTGATAAGAAATTCGTCGGTTCATGGGCGCCAACCACGGAACCAAGAATTCAGGACATACATACATATATTTACAAACGCATGTGGGATCTCCTTTACAAGACAATTGTAAATATTGGTGAGTTATACATGTTCATTCTAATGAAAAATGTTATGTTATTTTGTAGAATTATAGTCACAGTCACACAATATCAAGACAGATAAGTACTTATATCAATAACAAATTCTGAGCATATCTATTGTAAAATATTTACGCAAATTTATCAAGATTGAAGATGAAATAACTTTTTGTATCATACATGTCCTTTCCACTATTTCTTAGCATTTTTATTTGTAAACTTACAATTATAAGCGGCGTACTATCATAAAAGATAAGAACTAAAACCAACAGTAACCACTGGTTATATTAATGAGCAAATATATAATAAGACATCATGAGAGAGACAGAGGTAATATATCACTCCTTGGATTCAAGAACCCAAATAACTCTGTCATGAGGTGCCCACTTTATCTGAACCAGTCTAAAAGTTGCCATTAGTGAATTTAGGGGCTATAGAAGCAATTGCACCTATTTCCTGCCTTATTCCCAAAATCAATGGTGATTAATGTTTTTACTCACCATGAGTAAAACTGACAACCACCCATAACCTGTTATGGGTGGTCAAACCAGGGAAACTTCGCGTGAGATGTTTGAATTTTCACAGCTTGGCAGGAAGGTCTTAATTTAATTAGATATGTTGTATTAGTTTGGGGACTGTACTATTATGGAAAAGAGGTTTAGGTCGCCAAAGTGTAGGTGACCCTTCTTGGGATTTTGACATCAGTCGGTAGTTAATCTTGTTGAGGAGATAACAACTCATAAATCATCTTAAAAATATCGCGGGAGAAGACCATTAAGATGTTTTCCATCTTCGTTTAGTGTAAGAATACAAAAGAAGAAAACTGCTAAGTCAAGATATTTTCCAGAGGGCATTATGCTGGTCACAACACGGAGGGAAATTCTGGACTGGACTCTTAACATTGTAAGATCGTTTACTCTGCTTCTCGCTTTTCCACTTCATGATTTGAACCTTACAATATTAGTTCGAAATTGTTCCATAAACTTTCTTTCGTTTGGCTGAAGATAGAAAAGAGGATCCAAAGTGGATACTCATAACAATATATATCCATATATATATACATCTATATATATATAATATATATATATATATATATATATATATATATATATATATATATATATATATATCGGGATCAGCCAATAACTTCTATAGCTCTTGTCAGAATACCTTTAAGATTAATACCATATTCACACTGAGCTATAGAGCTTTGAAATACTCATCCAACTGGCAAATTTTTCATAAAGAAATGGAATTTTCAATGACCTTTTTTTCAAAAAAAACTCCTATCCCAAAGATATTGCACATAATATAATTAATAAATTGATAGGTAACTATATCCAACCACCTCCTCCGCTAATGGATGTCCCAAAGAAACTGATGTATGCGTCGATTCCATATATAACAAAGTCGAAGTTTTCTCTCAGACTCTCACAAATAATAGAACAAGAAATTCCTTGTCTCAAAATTAAACTTATCTCAAACAATCCTTGCAAAATTGACTCACTTTTTAATTTCAAAGATCGTCTGCAGGACTTCATGAGATCCAACGTTGTATATAAATTCACATGCGCTGGATGCCCTGCAACTTACGTGGGATCTACTCGAAGATTACTGCAGATGAGATATTGTAGCCATATGGGTTTTAGTTATAGAACAGGTCAAAGAATTAGTAATCCTGAATTTTCTAGTATCAAGAGTCATGCCGCCAAATGCAAAATAAATGTATCGAAACAGAACTTCTCGATAATAGGTTACACTAAAGACCCAACCACCTAACTGCCTTGGAATCGTTAGGTATTAAAAGACTGGTTCCCCCATTGAATAACAACACCTCGGCTTCACCTCTACATCTGGCATAGTCAACGTCTTGGACCTGGCTCTCTCAAAAATAATTCCTTGCTTTCCTTTCATTCTAGTTGGTTGGTAACTCAGTGGTTCTTCTTCTCTTTTTAAACTATTTATATTTTTATTGCATTTTAACATGAATGCTATTATGAGTCCTTATTTTTAGTTTTTAATTATGAATTTCTCTTTCAACAGACTGAAGATGCACAAAGTTGATGTGCGAAACGTTTTATAATAAATATTGGCCTTCATGTGAAGTATCAATTGACCTCCTGAACCTCTTGTGTCTGCGCTCCTATATATATATATATATATATTATATATATATATATATATATATATATATATATTATATATATATATATATATATATATATATATATATATATATATGAGTATATAGATATATATATATATATATATATATATATATATATATATATATATAATATATATATATATATATATATATATATATATATATATATATATATAATATATATATATACATATATATATATATACATATAGTTACTCCACAGGGGAAAAGAAAAGCAGAAATTCCTTTTGGCTGAACAGTTTCTGCCTCTGGTCCAAATCGGATTGACAGCCATAATGCAGTTAGTTACTGAATGGGCAACAAACTTCCATGTCCTGAATTCACTAACATCAGCGAAAATACTACGAAATGCAAACATGAGATCCAATATAAGGAATTTGAGAATATAAGCAGGGCATCTAACCAACAACTTTTGACCATTACCTAGTCTATATTCATTAAGCATCTTATCTTGTTTCTCCCTTAAACAGCAGTCTGTCTCCATTCCTCTCTACCTTTCTTGAGCCGACCCAACACCTACGTCTTTCCCCGTTTCTTTGTCAGTCTTCTCTTAACATATCTTACGATTGGTCCCCTTTACGAGTTTACTGTTTATTTTGTATATATTTTCACGTTAAACTTAAGGTGTATATTATTTTACCCATTGCTTATTATAATTTACCTTCTGTTTTTTTTATTTTACGATTTTATTTAAATTGTATATAATTCTAACCATCACTTATTAGAAATTTACCATGTTTGTATTTTTCTTTGATAGCTTGAAAATGAAGCCTGGAACTTTAAAACGTAGAAATATATATATATATATATATATATATATATATATATATATATATATAAATATATATATATATATATATATATATATAGTATTAAACAGCTCATTCCCATCTTGAAATGCATTCTAACACTCTTAAAAATGGAAACACGTGGATGGGAAATGAGCCAGACACAGAGATCAGAATTTGTACAAAGCAGGTTATTTCAATGCAAGCCTTATTCCAAAGGGTTCCCAATTTTCTCCCACAATCAGGCACGGTATTTGTCTGCAAAGAGATTGTATTCTAGTATCAGTACTAAGGCGAGGAACACGTGGGAAACGTTAAACACTACTTGTTCTCAGCTTTAAATATTACAACTCAAACTAGGGGTCATGAAATGACTGGGAGCTTACACCAAAAGGACTATTACATCGCTTGAATTATCTAGGGGGATGTTTACTAGCATCAAAAGGGAATTAATCACAGCATTGAACAAAGATTGGGGAGTGAGAAGCAGAACAAAGAAGGGGGGAAAGTCGCCTTGGGAGAATGAAAATGAAATACAGACAACAGCCAAAAAAGTTTCACTGACTGCACTAAATTTGAATCTCACTCCTTCTTCCTCAGGAAACCTGCTGAGATGAAATCCAGAGCAGCCAATGGGAACAAAGTCGGGGTTTAGAGAGGATGGAGGCTTCCAGTTCACAGGGGCAACTTGCATATAGGCAAGAACGAATGAATATGGTTATAAAGAGGTCTTACTTTTCCTTGGTTCTGGCTTAAAATCCTGAACACCTCATTCTAGAGGACATTTCAACCTTAGACAGGTTGGAATGGACAAGACAAGTCAGAAACAAGGACAAATGACAAATATAATTACTGAACTTTCCATACTCCCTTGAGTGGACTGATAATACTTCCATTCTCCCTTGAGTGGCCTTATAATATAAATGAGATTAAAGCTCTGCCAGTGTTAATATTCATGAAGGTTTACTCGACAGACAGAGAATTTAAGATAATTTAATTCTTGTAAATTATTGAATCAAGTATATTAGAGAATAAGGTGTGACATGACTAGAAAGACTAACAACTTGTTAATCCCAATAAAGAAAAATCAAATTTTATTACTCTTAAAATATAATTCAGCAGTCATTACTCTGGGACTGGTTAGCTGCTGACGGAGGGGTAGTGGAGGAGGTAATGGTATTCAGGATGGGCTTAACCATTGGAGTGACTGACTCTGTGGCAGTTTGCAAGGCCGCCCAATTATTGGAGCGTCCGCTATGGTCATGGGTGTCCTGGAGCATTCCTATAGTAATTGGCTCTTCCTCAATTGCTGGCATGGGTAGTGGCGCCAAGCCAGCAGAGGGAAAGTGACTGGGACTTAGAGCTCCAGGAGGGAGACTTAAGTCTTGCCTTGACACTGGCACTGAGGCCGTTCCTTCAAGTGGCACTGGTCGCGCAGGGATAGTTCTTAGAGGCCCGTGGAACAGTTCTGGAGCTATGTAAGGGTGGAGGCCCTGATACAGAACAAATATAGGAGGAGACTTAAAATTTTGTCCTAGCAGGACGTCATAACCTCCTGATTCAGAGTGGACACGAATCCGCGACTATGAAACCCCGAAGCAATTGAATAAGAAACTAATTAAACACCCAGTAGGGAAAGGAAGAAGGAGTAGGAAGCAGGTATTTTTCTTGAGCATAGAGTAAAATTTCCATAACCTTATATGCTTCCTTGAGTGGACTTATAATATAAACGATATTAAAGCTCAGCCGATGTTAATATTCATGAAGGTTTACTCAACAAGCAGAGAATCTAAATTAATTTAATTCTTGTAAATTAGTAAGTCAAGTATACTATTAGAGAATAAAGTGTGACATGACTAGAAAGACTAACAACTTGCTAAATCCCAATAAAGAAAAATACAATTTTATTATTCTTAAAATATAACGTCACACTGCAAATGACTGTTAAAATGAACAGCAAACAATGATTAGATAAAACTTAACCTACAAGGTTAATAGTATACTTAATTCTATCACGTATAATACTGTCAGCTTAACTGTTTAAGGCAACACATATTAGTTTGCCCTGATGGGGTAATATGATGCATTCATAGATGTGTTAATAGCCTTATGATTTCATTAAATAACTTTGTCTCGTCCCATGAAGACGACGCTAAACAGTATTAATTTTATCATAAGGAACATTAGTGTAAATTAACAGGGATAGAATTAATCAAGTAATTCTCCGTAGAGAGGATATAAAATTTTACAAAATGTAAGTCTCACCAGAGATATTGACAATTTCACAAAAGAGAATAGGAAGGAACATAATCCAAGACAAGATCAAACACTGTATAAATGAGCCAGGCCTTTAAAATATATCTAAAGTTATAGCAATTTTTGCTGGCTAAAATTTCTCCTAATTGAATGGAATGCTGAGTGCCTAGAATAGGGCACTGTGCCAATTGTGGCACTTTTACGACAGTAGTTCATAACGAAGTAATAATTTATAAGGCCAGACTAGCTGGCAGATGTGGCTCTGCCTAAGCGGCGCATACAGTGGAAATAACTGCCCAAAGGCAATGATGAAGAGGAAAGGAAAATTATAGGAGAGAAGATATAGACAGTACAAAAATACAAGGTTACAAAAGGATAAGAAGGAAGACAAAGTAGCAGAATCTAGCACTCTCCTCTGGATGGAGAGGGTCAGAATTCTCTATAAGAGGGTGGCACTGTGCCAGGCACTAGTGTGGAGAGACTATTGACTCTCATAAGGTTTCTGGAAACCTAGATACCCTTTTCCCTTCTTACTTTGACCTCCCCGAGGTCAGTTTGACGATGCTGTATGGGGCCTAGAAAGACTTAGGCCCTTTGAAGATGCCAGAGGGGTATCGGCTCCAGGTGCTGCAACAACCAGGTCATTGGCACTCGTCCTTGTGCCTAATGCTGTGTGGCTCGGTCCTTTGGGTTCTTCAGCCAAATAGGATTCGTAAGGGTCATTACTCCGGGACTGGTTAGCTGCTGCCGGAGGGAGAGTGGGTAGCGGGCCCAAGCCAGCAGAGGGAAGGGGACCGGGACTTAGAGCCTCGGGAGGGAGACTTAAGTCTTGCCTTGGCACTGGCACTGAGGTCGTTCCTTCAAGTGGCACTGGCCATCCAGGGGTAGTTCTTGGAGGCCTGTGGAACAGTTCTGAAGTTATGTAAGGGTGGAGGCCCTGATACGGTAAAAATGTAGGAGGAGACTTAAAATCTTGTCCTAGCAGGACGTCATAACCTCCTGGTATATAGGTTGTTACTGACATGGTGCTATTGTGCACAATGGTCCATTCCCTCCACTGATTCAGAGAGTGAACACGAATCCACGACTATGAAACCCTGAAGCAGTTGAACAAGTAACTAATTAAACACCCAATAGATGTCGCACCATTAGGGCAAGGAAGGAGGAGTAGGAAGCAGATATTTTTCTTAAGCATAGAGTAAAGTTTCCATAACATAATATCGTTAATTAAGAGTGAGAGTAGAGTGTCTATTGTTGACTATACTTGGTTCGAGTGTAAATTGTGCAGTTAAGGAAATATGCAAAATAGATATGAGACTGTCCACAAGATCAGTACAAAACATTTACCAACAGTGTTAACGGTGGGGTTCTGCAATCTGCAAGCCACCTCTTATATAAAAATAAAAAAAAAAACTCACATCTAAAGCAGGAAATTAGCAAAATTTTCAGTCAACTTACATCATTGAAGTAGCAACCACAAACTGATATATATATATATACGTATATATATATATATATATATATATATATATATATATATATATATATATATATATATATATGGAGCTTTTGAAGAATAGCGGTCCCATACAACCCTTTTGAAGAATAGGGGTCCCAGTTTGGGCCTTTTGAAGAATACAGATCCACGGACATGGCGGTTGGAGCTCCCGTAGTTCAGCCACGGCCTTACTGTAACCCCTGTGGCTAGCGCGCGCAGCGCAACATTACCTCTTGCCAGAACATGCCGTGCTTGCCAAGAATCTTTAAAAATGCGGATAAGGTGCGAAGCGCCGTTCCGCCACAGCCTTACTGACAGCACACATAAATCGATCGTCCGCGGATATGTAGTCGTTCCCCTATGAATATAACATTGGTACTGACAATCAAACAAGCAGTTGTTTGCTTATCTTTAGGTTTGTTCACCACTGACAACTAATCATGTTGTTACTTGTTTTCCTTGGCGGTTGTTCTCCACTAAATACCTTTTTAACAATACGGACCCCAGTTTTATCCTTTTGAAGAATAAAGGTCCCAGGTTCGTATGGGACCACTATTCTTCAAAAGCTCCATATATATATATATTATATAATATATATATATATATATATATATATATATATATATATATATATATATATATATATATATATTATATATATTATATGATATTATATATAGTATATATAGCATGGTTGGGCCAACATCCATAGAGAAGGCGGGCTATACAGGTGATAACACCCAATGCCAATATTTGGAAACGTACAAATTATAGGTATATGTAATTTTTTTTATACTAACGCAAAATTCAAGATGCAGATACTTTCACCAATTTAACAAATTCATTTTCAATAAAAAGCTTGAAAGAATGAAGCACAGCAAAAATATCAATATAGCACAAAGATGAAGACAGAAAGAATTGATAGGAGAGAGAGAGAGAGAGAGAGAGAGAGAGAGAGAGAGAGAGAGAGAGAGAGCGTTTCTGGGTAAGTGGTAGCCAAATAGACGTAACTAGCGAATCATTTGTTCATTATGTATAGTTTGGCTGTTTTGTTGGCGGTGTGAGTTTCCAGCAACGAAAATGCGCAGTGAATTGAATAAGCTTTTACTTGCCCAATTGCTATTATTCTTAATGCAGAATGTCATGGTCATGCAAACTACTAATCTACAAAAAAAATATTATCGCTTTGACACTTTTAGATAGCCTATACCAAAGGTTTAAGGATGATGCTGCCCATACCTGTGGTAGAAGTATACCTTTGATAGGAGGTGATTTGGGACACGCACAAATGACAGTGACTTGTTTCGCACCCTACCACTGAGTCGACTTAAACCACTTGATATCCCAAAAACGTTTAAGAATAGAGCCTGTCATCGACATCAGGAAACGTAATGTCATAATACAGAGCCTTAAACAGCTATAAGACCTTTTCCTTTGCATAAGAAGGTTACACAGCAGTTAAGACTCTCTCTCTCTCTCTCTCTCTCTCTCTTTCACAAATATACACAATTTTTTTGTCTATATCCCTATCATATAATTATTATTTTTTCTCTGTTTGTGTCTTTCTTAAATACGAACTTGTTACACTGATACAATTATCTTAATATTTCACATTGCGTTAGTATTTCAAGACAATTACATACAGCCGTAATTTGTAAGTGAACTGAAAATGTTGCTAATTTGCTACTATAGATGATAGTTATATATATATATATATATATATATATATATATATATATATATATATATATATATATATATAGACATATAGATAGATAGATATATGAGGTGGCTTGCAGATTACAGAACACCATCATTAACACTGATGGTGAAAGCTTTGTATCGATCTTATGGGCAGTTTTGTCTGTTGATAAGATACGATAATCTATAGGAAATGGTAATTCTGAATACTGAATTCCTAAGCTCTTTTATTCCCATATTTATTTCACATATTTCCTTAACTGCAGATTTTACTCTCAAACCCAGTATCGTCAACAACAAAAACTTTACGCTCACTCTCTCAATTAACTATATTAGGTTTTGGAGACTTTATGCTCAAGAAAAATACCTGCTTCCCACCCCTCCTTCCTTGCCCTAACGGTGCGACATATCTTGGGTGTTTAATTAGTTGTTTGTTCAACTGCTTCGGAGTTTCATAGTAGCGGATTCGTGTTCACTTTCTGAATCAGCGGAGGGAACGGACTATTGTGCACGATAGTACATATCTTATAGGGTGAGGTTGTGTGACTCTCAACCGGACAGTAGGCAAGAACATCTTGACATGGTTGAGGCTCTCTATCGAGATGAATTGGTGCCTATCAACCTGAGCTCCATAAGGAATTTTATCCTTTCGAATGATGGATACCTAGTGGGCAGAATAGCGACCTCTGGGAGGTGTGACAAATATGGGGCCCTGAGCAGGAGGGCCTAGAGCTGAACGATTCGTCACTACCATAGCGATAGTAGAAACAGGAGCTATCTTGGGGCATCCTCCCCAGGCAGCAGTGTGCCCATCCACTTTACATGAGTCACAGAAGCTCTTGCTAAAATCAGGCCTGGGCCTGTTGTTTGTTCCAATGGCCGTTATTCTTATTATCATGAGGATGGGGAGTTCCATTCTGAGGAGTAGCAGTTGCTGGCTGAGGAGGATCCACCTTTGTCTATTGGGGAGCTAGGTAGGCTGAGAGGTGGCAGCAGGAGTGAGAGGGAGAGCAGAGCGAATTTTCTTATTCAAAGAACTCTGCAGCAGATGGTGGGTTTCATGGGTGTGGGTGTCGTAGGCATCCACCCACTTAAAGCACTCCAAAATAGTTTTATGAGTCTTGTCCACCAAGTGGGTGGCAAGATCAGGGGGAGCATAGGACAGGAAGTCCTCTAATTGAAAGAGTTCTAAGACATCCTCAGTGGATGTTGCATTGGTGGCCTTCGTCCTCTTATGAGTGCCGGTGTCGTCTTGGCTACCCACTCTTCCATGTTTGTTTAGCCTCCTTGGGCATGGTCCTCCACTTCTGCCTCTAATGGTCTGGGGTTAACTCGTAAGCCCTAGGATTGACTCTCGGATGAGGACGAGATCTTGTTGCTCATTCAGGGGGAGGGCTTCGAATGCAGTCCGCCGTTTACTAGCGAGATGCTTGCCAAGGAGGAAGGCCACTTCCTGAGGATTTGGACTGAAGTTCTCCAACACCTGCTCAACATGGTTGAGCCAGGTGTCGGGTTCGTTATCGTCTCAAGTCCTATTGAGGGTGCCCATGGTGTGGATGTGAGAGTGAGAAAAAGGGGGCATAGGGGGTGTGGCACCTGGGGTGCCAGAGTGGCACTCTTGACTGCCATAGCCAATTGATGTACTCTTTCCACAGCTTCTCCTCTCTCTAGGGCTTCTCTTTCTTTTTCCCTTTCATCTGCTTAAAATTCTCTTTCAGCTGCTTCTCTTCTCTCTTGTGCTTCTGTCTCAGCTGCTCGGAATGCTGTTTCAGCTGCTTCTCTTCTCTCTTGTGTTTCCCTCTCAGCTGCTTGTTTTTTCTCTTGTGCTTCCCTCTCAACTGCATCTCTTTTCTCCTGTGCTTCTCTCTCCTTCTCCCTTTTTGCTGCCTGGTATTCTCTCTGCAGCTTCTTTTATTTTTTTGTTCACCCAATTTATCAGTTTTGCCCCCTCCAGTCCCATGACTCTTCTGGCTTTGGTGAAGGCCCTGACCTCCTCCAGTGCTGTGTTACTGGCCATCTTCTCAGCGGTAAAACACTAGTAGTCAGCCTGAAAATAATCGGATGAAAGGCATTTCATCCTATATATATATATATATATATATATATATATATATATATATATATATATATATATATATATACTATACATATATATATATATATATATATATATATATATATATATATATATATATATATATATATATATATATACATATATATATATATATATATATATATTATATATATATATATATTTATATATATGTACACATATATACATATATATATATATATATATATATATATATATATATATATATATATCTTAAAAAAGCAGGTGTGATGGTCAATGTAAACAGGTTCAATATACTTCGTAAGAATCTTGAAGAAGCTCAAATAATCATGAAGAATAATCACGATAAAAATGCAAAACAAACAAAACAATATGCAGCAGGCGATTTAATATATATACAAGTTTACGTACGAAAAGGTCTGAACTACAAACTAACTTCGGAATTCGAAGGACCATTTGTGATCCTCAAAATTTTGACACCAAATAGGCTGAAAGTTCAGAACATAACCAATCTACTGACATCTGCACAGTGTCCAGGGCGCACGTAAGGGTTAACCCATTATGGGTTTGTATGAAAAAATCTCCTTTCTATGTTAGATATATAAAAACTTTCTCTGTAGAATATTTTACTTCATGTGATTAGTTATTTCTAAAACGTGTAATTACAGAGAAATGAAGATCTCTTCGTTACATACAGCAACATCATATTAGAAGTTGACATGAAGGCTATCTTTTTACAAGAGAATGATGTAATCAATTTGAAATCCGAACTGTCTCTTCAAGTGATGAACACCCACTCGCTCATACCGTGGGAATTGCCAAATCAATGTTCTTTGATTTGCAGAATAAGACGGCTGACACAGAATGTTTAGTTCGTCACCTCCTTAAGTGGTCAGTGCCACATAACACTGTTGAAGGACGTAACCCGATTACCTTTGCCACACTTAATTTCTTTGGTTCTGTTGCAGGGTTAGGTTTGGGTATCTCTAATCATCTTAAAATTAACGATCAGAATAAGAAAATAGAAGGGTTACAGCATGAACAAGAATTAATCCTCTCTGAACTCAATAAACAAATTAAATCAATTAACGAACTCATTGCAATAGTAAACGAATATTCAAATAACTTAAATCATGTTCAGGACGTTCAATCTTTGCTCGCGACATTATCATACTATAATACGAAGATCGATCATATATGCAATAAAGTTTCTCATTTCATTGAAAAATCCAGTTCACAGGGGCAAGGTGTGCTTTCTTTATCAAAGGGTATCTGGTGAAAGACTTTAAGTAAGTCCAAAGAAGGGAAATGATTATTCTGACCTAACAGGGATAAGATGTCATCGGTACATGACACTGGGAAACGATCAGGAATTGTTTCCTCATTTAGGTAACGGAAGACTACACAAATTCGCCAAGTCTGATCTTTTTATGGCACAACAATTAAAGGAAAATTATAAGGGCTATTGGATTTTTTGATAACTCCTTCAGGTAACATTTTATCTACTTCTTCATTCATTTCGTTCTAGAATTTCATAAGAAGACTATACCAGGGTATGTAGATAACCTTATTTTTATCCCTTAACCTGATATGGTGTTCAATTACACCTGTTTTTCCTAGAGATCCTCTGCTAGTGGAAAAGACATCGTGATGTTTAGATAGAAGCTCGAAAAATTTCTGTCTGATCCCTTTATCCTGGATATCTGCATTTATTTTGTTTCTGATTGATGAGACCCGTCTACAATAGGTTGCACTGGGTTAATTTCAGAGTCGGTAAGAATTCTATATTTATAGGCTTCAACGTCTATGACGTGTTAATTCTGTTTGATTATTAAATCAGTATTCAGGTGGTTACAGACATTAATTTTCAGAGAGTCCGAAAGGATTAAAATTTCTGACCCTGGCAAAATTTTCCTAACGCGTATTGAGAGATACATGGGGATATTAGGTTCGACAGACTGCCTGTAGGTTGCTAGAGCGGGTTTCCTAGAATAATGTTGGGTGGCTTGAATGATATCCTTATTCATGAGACAGGTGATCAGTTCCTCATTGTATGTTACTGTTTGAGTGTCTGTCACCCTTTGATCCAAAACAGATTTTAATGTGTGCAACGACCGGTAGAATTTTCCCTTGATAAACATGGCATTCTTTGCAGGAGTTAGAACAACGTTTTGAATGCTCAAAGAGGGATATCCTACAATTATAACTGGATACATATCAATGTGTTGGACTATGAAAAAGGTGTCTGGGGGCATATGCTTTCCCACATGATACTACACTTCAGCCGAAAAAAATTTATGGAATAATTTCGAACTACTATCGTAAGTTTCAAATTATGAAGAGGAAAAGCGAGAAGTAAACAATCTTAAATGTTAGAATGCAATCCAGAAATTCCCTCCATGTTGTGACCAGCATAAGGCCCTCTGGAAAATATCTTGAATTAGCAGACTTCTTCTATTGTATTCTAACACCAAACAAAGATGGAAAACATCTTAAGGATATATATATATATATATATATATATATATATATATATATATATATATATATATATATGATATATAGGGCCTCAGAACCACAGAGTTGTAAACGCCACCCCCACCAATATTGAGTTAGGCGTACCAGTAGATTTGGCAACGTTTCCTCTGTCTATTTGTTGCATTTTTATGCTATTCAGGAGTTTCAAAAAGGTCGAAATCCCTACTTGAGCAGTAGGAATTATCGATTTTGTCTACATGAATGAACGTTGTGTCGCGCGGAGGTAACAGCCTCATAAGATCTCGGTTAGAACCACAAGGACGTACGTGC
>NC_061100.1:61889293-61919293 GCF_015104395.2 Macrobrachium nipponense
TGAAGAAATCTTCCATATTGCATTGTCTGCTTTGGCAAGAAATGAAAAGCCTTGAAAACCGATTACAATAATTTTTCAGATTTCCGGTGTTTCCTCTTGAAGGTCACAAAGGGAAGTTGTTCTTCTTGATTGGATCGTGGAAATCAGGTTGTCCCTCATTTGTAATTATTCGGAGAAATTCGTTGTATTGCTTAAGCCCAATATCCATGAAGGTGTCGATTTTTACAACCTCTGAATTCGCAATATCTTTTGAATCAAGTTTGTAAAGATCAGAGGATTCTTCTAAAAATGGATATCCAAAATCATTGAAAGTCTTAACTAGCCTTTGAACTTCTCCAAAGAATGACTTCTGTGAGATCATTGTATCCTCATGGTGTCTAAGACCTGACAACCTGTGGGGTGAATCGGCAATTGTTTTAAACTCGTCTACTAGTCTGGTTATTTCAGGACCAGCTACCATCCAACGTCTCAAAGCTGCAGGAGCCTCCGCAATTGCACCACCGTCGCCTTTTATTAAAGCGTTGTTCTGTTCATGTGCTTGATCAATTGCAATGTTAGAAAATACTTTGCTCGTCTTCCCTACTCTAAAATGTCCGTGTACAAATTCTCGTGCTATGTTCGGATGCATTTCTTGTAGCGATGCGATATCCCGTACATGTATTTGTATCCAACGGCATAATTAACACGATCAAGTCCAAAGAAGTATGGGATCAAACTTGACAATGACTGTTTGTATAATTCAAAATATGATTCTCGAAATGAATGTATGCAAGAAAGTACTAAAAGTTCCAAATTCAAAACAGAACGCCAGAATTTAAACTGGGGACAAGAAGCCACTCAGCTTTTGCACCAATCAGTAAGATCATCAAATGTGATAGATTCATCGTTTAAGTTACCTTCATTTGTGATTTCATATGCTGACATCAAAAGTTCAAAAATAGCACATGTAGTGACTTGATGGGCATGTCTTGTTCTAGGTACGTTAGAACAAGCAAGGAAGGAATCAGCAGTTCCTGGTATCGCTATATCAGCCTCAACTAGGGCATCTGTCCAACCGCTGTCATGAAGGATATCTCCAAGAATTCTGAAACAGACCATTTCAGTATGCAAACCACCAAACATAACAACAAATTTGTCCTCTCCATACAAGTTGGGCCATTCCCAGTGAATTTGCTTTGCTAAAACAAAATGTGGCTGATCTGCCATAATAACAGGTGTTTGTCTAGGATTAAGGAAGCCTGTAATTTCTTTTACTTTGTCCATAGCATGCATAATCATGGCAACAGAATGGGCTGTTTCTTGGAACAAAGAGAAAAGGGAAGTTATGCCATCTCAACAGATGGACCACACTTTTTAGAGTGTAAATCGCTCTTATTTTTTTGCGCATCCGCAAATACTATTTGATATTCTTACGAAATCTGAATGTAGGGGCAACAAAAAAATAATTATTCATGTGTTTTGTTTCAAACGCATGTTGAAATACCAAAAAAGTCCTATTTAAGCGGTGAAAATTGTGTTTATATCCTTATTTTTTGCGCATGCGCAGTAGAAAACTATTAGAAACTAATTTATTATCGATTATTGGACATTCTAGAAAGAAAGTATATCAAAAGAACGTTACCAGATAATTTGAAGTCGATATTTCAGATCTCTTCCATTGCAAAAATCACCATATTGAAAAATTGGGTGGTCATTTTGAAAAAATTGATTTTTTTTGGCCAGGAGTTTGAAAGTGCTTGTATCACGATTTGCACAATTACCTTGATTATCTGGGCTATTATCCTTCACTATTGTAAACACAGGTCAAAGTAAATGCCGACTCTCATTCTGACCCATATCGTAAAACTTTGTACTTCTTTTAGCTGGAATAGTCAAAGACAAATTTTTACTATTTTTTGAAGAGATAATTTGAAAACGGTGACTTGCAAAAATGTGCCCTAGCATCATTTTCTTAGGAACATCCGAGATGGGGATTTTAGACATTATTCGCTCACTATACTCTGTTTTTTTTCATCTGTCCATCTGCCTGTGGTGTTTTTGTATGGCAACACTGCGTCCCGGGCTTTAGATAAGTTACGCTATTTGTAAGTTTTAGGTAAATAAAAGGATATCTGGGTGTACATTGCAACTGAAAAGTGTTTAATAATTTTACTGTATGTGAATTACACCGTTAATATTCGAAATAGGATATCATTATAATCGTTGAATGTAAGCTGAATATGACTATCTAAAGCCTGGGACGCAGTGTTGCCATACAAAAACACCACAGGCAGATGGACAGATGAAAAAAAACAGAGTATAGGTAATTCGTGGAGTATCATAGTAAGAATTTCCTTTTATTTTTTGGCAATTAAATCGTAAAATGAGGGCATTGACTTTGTTTACTTGTGTTGGGAATGCGTCCATGAAAAAAAGTGATCTTTAGATTTAAAGCGCGAATAACAGCACTTCCTTGGAATTCATGGGCTGATCATTGATAAGATTAGATCATCATACACAAAAAGGAATGTATGGGTGCTTTAGAAATTCCACTATTGTTGAAATATATGAGTGTTTTGAGATCTGCGATTGATTTATATTTTAATGTATGTATTAAGTGACATTGTCCTCCAGAAGTATATTTTTACATGCTAAGATTCTTTTGAACATAACTTACTTTCTGGTACTTATCTGTGTTTATATATTATTTATTTTTTAGTTTAACTAATGAACATTTGAATATACTCATGAAATTTTTTCCTAAGTCAATTAATTGACTTTGGAAAAGTGATTTACGATTTATTTAAAATGAAATATCACTTTATTCAGTCTGACTATCATTAATCAGTGAGGCCGAGATCCAAAATACAAACTTTGTCACGGCCCCTGAGTAATTTGCCTAAGGGTGACCGTTTTTCCTTATTATGATTATGCACTTTTTTTTATCCTTTGAGTCCAACCGGCTTTTAATCACCACAGATATCGATTCAGTTAAATAAGGTTATCAGAGTCAATTGATGTTAATACTACTAGTAGTATGTTGTCATTGAGGGTTTCATAAATCCTCCCTCTTATCACGAGACTTTTTGCTCCTATTTAATGGAAGGTGAACTTTGCATTCCTAAAATAACATCAAGATATGTAATCCATTTGGATAGCTTTATGTGGATGCACGGACATGTGTATACTTTGTAGGAATAAATGTTCGCCATGGCTCTCACTTCAAAGATGTAATTATTTATAAGATCGTATATTCTCACGGTTGAATTCCTTTTTATGGCATTCCATAATGCTGTTGCTACCTTTCCTTCTTGTTCCAAATGGACGTTTAATGGTTCTTATCGTTCAGTGATACAAGATTGACATACAATTTATGTACCTTATTATTGTCACAGGATAATGATGATAATAGTAACTTATGAATGTTAAAAACAGAGGAAAGTTATCTCTCTCTCTCTCTCTCTCTCTCTCTCTCTCTCTCTCTCTCTCTCTCTCTCTCTGATTCTCGTGATATATCACCTACTGCAAATCAACAAGATTTGATTTCTCTTTTCTAACCTCGAGCTGCTCTCTAAATCTTCGAGAATTTCTGCATAAACCTCTTCTGACTACGAGCTCCTGATGTATGTAAACAAGGCCTTTCGTTCCCCCAAGACGATCTCTTTCATCTTCTGGACTCTGCCTTTCAAGGGGAACAGGAATATATCAGCAGGAGCTGGGGACAAGGGTCTTGCCACGCTCCTTTCCTTTCTTTCATTTTTTCCTGATTATTCTTTCCCGGCGAGTCAAGGAGGGTAAGGGTATCCTGATCCTCCTATTTTTCCTTTCATGAAGTCCTTCAATGAATATCAATCTTATTCAGCAAAAAGAGAAAGAGGACCCAACCCTGAGTTCTTTCTTTCCTTTTGCCTTCCTAATTTCCTTTGAGTCGCCTTTTGTCACTACTTCTTCCTAACCACTGGTGTACATAAGTCATGCAACCAAGTATTTCGACATGTCCCTCCCTACGTGCGTTTCATAGTTTTACGTCATTTCATTGTTGCTTTTCTTTTCTTTTCTTAACTAGTAACGTATTTTCTGCATAAAGAAGCCTGAAATGCGATTTCCACTAAGCAATGAAAGTTTGAATGACATTTATCAATATTACATCGGAAAGTTAGGCCAATCTCTCTCTCTCTCTCTCTCTCTCTCTCTCTCTCTCTCTCTTAGTTAAGAAATTTCGGCCATAAAAAGTAAACATTAGGAAAAACTTTTTCAATAGTTATTTCCCTAAAATATTTTTTTCTTTTTAATATCTCCTATAGCAAAACGGTTAAGCGCTGCCTCCGTAATAATACGTTGTTGTAGACTTGGTTTCTTTTTACCTTTTTCTCGCCCCATAGTATTCAGAACAAGAACCGTCACTGGTTTTAGTATCAGTGAACCCAAAATGTCTTTCCTTGTCATGTGGCTGCCTGCAATTTCAGGATCGTTAAAATTTGTAATACTGCCTGAACCTCACTTCCAACGCTCATTAATATCTAATTCACTCTACCTCGGAATTGATATATTTTCATATATGTACCGAAGGGGAATTTTTAGTTGATAATAATTTCTTCCCCCCATGGGATCGAACCACCATCCAGTTGGACGGGGAACGAAATCAGGAATGGACAGTGATGCTACCGAGTCTGCTAGCAGCGAGGCTATAATTTTATATTGATTCTGACCATTACAAATCACCACCGATCTCGGTGTATTCATAATTAGAATCGATATGAAACCCCCTCAACCATGCTAGCCGATTCGAGCGTTTGACCCACGCAGACTTGTTATGAATACTTATCACATCACCGTGATTCATATAAATCAATCAAGCTACAAATGTCCTTTAATATCTAATTCACTCTACCTTGGAATTGATATATTTTCATATATGTACTGAGGGGGAATTTTTAGTTGATAATAATTTCGTCCCCCCATGGGATCGAACCACCGTCCAGTTGGACGGGGAACGAAATCAGGAATGGACAGTGACGCTACCGAGTCTGCTAGCAGTGAGGCTATAAGTTTATATCGATTCTGACCATTACAAATCACCTCCGATCTCGGTGTATTCATAATTAGAATCGATATGAAACCCCCTCAACCATGCTAGCTGATTAGAGCGTTTGACCCACGCAGCCTTGTTATGAATACTTATCACATCACCGTATTTCATATAAATCATTCGAGCTACAAATGTCCTTTAATATCTAATTCACTCTACCTCGGAATTGATATATTTTCCTCTATGTACCAAGGGGGAATTTTTAGTTGATAATAATTTCGTCACCCCATGGGATCAAACCACCATCCAGTTGGACGGGGAACGAAATCAGGAACGGACAGTGACGCTACCAAGTCTGCTAGCAGCGAGGCTATAAGTTTATATCGATTTTGACCATTACAAATCACCGCCGATCTCGGTGTATTCGTAATTAGAATAGATATGAAACCCCCTCAACCATGTTAGCCGATTCGAGTGTTTGACCCACGCAGCCTTGTTATGAATACTCATCACATCACCGTGATCCATATAAATCATTCGAGCTACAAATGTCCTTTAATATCTAATTCACTCTACCTTGGAATTGATATATTTTCATATATGTACAGAGGGGGGAATTTTTAGTTGATGTGATAAGTATTCATAACAAGGCTGCGTGGGTCAAACGCTCGAATCGGCTAGCATGGTTGAGGGGGTTTTATATCGATTCTAATATTGAATACACCGAGATATGAGGTGATTTATAATGGTCAGAATCTATATAAACTTATAGCCTCGCTGCTAGCAGACTCGGTAGCGTCACTGTCCGTTCCTGATTTCGTTCCCTGTCCAACTGGACCATGGTTCGATCCCATGGGGGAACGAATATATTATCAACTAAAAATTACCCCTCGGAACATATATGAAAATATATCAATTCCGAGGTAGAGTGAATTAGATACTAAAGGACATTTGTAGCTCGAATGATTTACATGAATCACGGTGATGTGATAAGTATTCATAACAAGGCTGAGTGGGTCAAACGCTCGAATCGGCTAGCATGGCTGAGGGGGCTTCATATCAATTCTAATTATGAATACACCGAGATCGGTGGTGATTTGTAATGGTCAGAATCGATATAAACTTATAGCCTCGCTGCTAGCAGACTCGGTAGCATCACTGTCCGTTCCTGATTTCATTCCCTGTCCAACTGGACGGTGGTTCAATCCCATGGGGGGATGAAATTATTATCAACTAAAAATTCCCCCTCGGTACATATATGAAAATATATCAATTCCGAGGTAGAGTGAATTAGATATTAAAGGACATTTGTAGCTCGAATGATTTATATGAATCACGGTGATGTGATGAGTATTCATAACAAGGCTGCGTGGGTCAAACACTCGAATCAGCTAGCATGGTTGAGGGGGTTTCATATCGATTCTAATTACAAATACACCGAGATTGGCGGTGATTTGTAATGGTCAGAATCGATATAAAATTATAGCCTTGCTGCTAGCAGACTCGGTAGCATCACTGTCCATTCCTGATTTCGTTCCCTGTCCAACTGGACGGTGGTTCGATCCCATGGGGGAATGAAATTATTATCAATTAAAAATTCCCCCTCGGTATATATATGAAAATATATCAATTCCGAGGTAGAGTGAATTAGATATTAAAGGACATTTGTAGCTCGAATAATTTATATGAATCACGGTGATGTGATAAGTATTCACAACAAGGCTGTGTGGGTCAAACGCTCGAATCAGCTAGCATGGTTGAGGGGGTTTCATATCGATTCTAATTACGAATACACCGAGATCGGCGGTGATTTGTAATGGTCAGAATCGATATAAACTTATAGCCTCGCTGCTAGCAGACTCGGTAGTGTCACTGTCCGTTCCTGATTTCGTTCCCCGTCCAACTGGATGGTGGTTCGATCCCATGGGGTGACGAAATTATTATCAACTAAAAATTCCCCCTCGGTACATATATGAAAATATATCAATTCTGAGGTAAAGTGAATTAGATATTAAAGGACATTTGTAGCTCGAATGATATATATATATATATATATATATATATATATATATATATATATATATATATATATATGTATATATAATATATATATTATATATATATATATATAGTTGTATTGCACATAGGAAAATTAAAGGTGTTTGTGTGAGAAAATGCCCAATAGTTTCGTCCTCCAACGGATCTCTTCTTTTCTTAAGGAAAGCGAAAAAGTTAGAACGCATATAGCCAAGAAAGGCCTAAATCTCAAACATATGATTACCAATAACAGAAAATAGTAGTTTGCACTAAAAAAAATCAACAGGAAAATAATATAATAAGATAAGAATATTACTTGAGCAAATGAAAAAAAATAACAAAATATCAAATGAGGTAATATGTCCATTTGAAACAGCATAACACCAAGTACATATTAACAAACGCATATCGTATGATAGTTAACGGATAATATTATCCGATTTATACTGAAGTCTCATGACATGTGAACAATGCAAGCTGTCTCTATCAAAGTTCTTTCAATAAAACTTGTGCTCTTCAATAAAATCTTTGACCCGAGCCAGTTAATTGGTAAATTACACATACTACTGTGAACACATATAAGGCATTACTTGTATGATTTGTTCTTATTTTATAGTTGTTTTAACATGCGTTTTTCGAGTTCCTTCCCAGATTGCCCTATATAAATACTACCGCACTTGCATGCTATCTTATAGATGTCTCCCTCATTGCTTTTTGGACTATAATGAAGTAGATTTTTACCAATGCTAGGATAAGAGGCAATTACACTGAAACCAAGTAACCTTTATGGGTAGACTATACACTCTATAGTGGGATGATATGAAAAGATATAAAATTTAGTTTTCTAACTTTCTCCTCATATGAGTAAAATGTTTTTCTTGCTAACGTTAGACTGTAGTCAATATCTATTTTGAAGTCATTTTGAATAACAACTCGGTATTTTAACTCCTCATTGATAAATTCTGGACCGCAAATATTAAGTGGTCTACATTGATCATATTTTGTGGGAGGAGCAATTGTCAATTATAATATTGTTATTTGTAGGTTTTCCATGTATTTTTAACTTATAGCTACAACTTACAACTGACTTCTCAACTATAACATCCAAAAATGAAATAATACCATTGTCTTTTTTGTCAACCGTAAAACTTATGGAGGTAACTAAATCATTAAGATTTATTAAAATTTTCTGACTGTAAAAGATAAGTTTTCAGTTCAGCAAATACAGCGGCAACATATTTCACCAAGAAAATAATATCTGCTATAATTAAATTAGCTATTTTACATTCATAAAAATCCATATAAATATTTGATAATACTGTAAATGGTAGACTTTCCTATCTGTATGGTACTGTTAAAACCCATAAGAAAGGAGAATCATGACGTCCTATAGGTACTATTGGTTCAGATTCATGTAAACTGGCTAAGTTCCTAGTCACATTATTGTAGCTACAATATGTGATTCTCGTGTTGACAATTATTTAGATTTTGTAACCAGGTTAATCAGAAAAAGCCCAAAAGATGATAAAATAAATGTGCACCCGTCACCGACGCTTAGATTTTTCAAACAGTGAACTTAATAAGAATGTTGCCTAAGAGATATGACATGCGTGTGGTTGATACTTGTTTGATTTTTAATGGAAAATTTTACCGCCAAAAATTCAAAATGCAGTAATGTCAAATATTTATGTGGAATTTTATGTGTAGACTAGCTAATTCAATTATGCCAGATATAATTTTCTGTGTGAGATATATTGCCACTCCAGAAAGCTTTTGAACTCAAAATCAAAACCTCTACCCCATGACAGACATACAAACACAGACAAAACAAATGAAATTTTCCTTTTACATCACCTTTTTCTTCAGTTTTCTAGGTTTGTTATCATTTTTCATCTGACACCACCTTTTTTTTCCCCGGTGCTGAACAGTAAATCTAGATCCCTTACAGTGTCAATTTTCTACCTGCATTTTCAGAAATTTGATCATAACTCATGTGAATTATTAATAAAAATTCTTATATTTTGAGGAAATGGCAGGGCATAAACTTACAAAAAAAATTCTTATATTGTGAGGTAATGACAGGCGATAGGCATACACGGCAAATTCTTATATTTTGAGGCTATGACAGGGGATAGGCCTACGCGTCAAATTCTTATATTTTGCGGCAATGACAGGGGATAGACCTACACGTCAAATACTAATATTATGAGGCAATGGCAGGGAGGCCAACACGTCAAAATCGAACATTTTTCCTACATGTAAAATTTTTGTATTTTAAAACAATGTCAATTTCTTTTTCCAAATAGTTTTCTACTTGTATATGTTGGAAATAAAGTAGCTTTCAATTAATATAACTGTTTGAACTCGACGATATATCATAATGTATATGTATACAGTGGAATGTATACGTATAAGCAAGAGCACATGCACATTCATGCATGGATGGCCATAGTAACTATAACGCCACTTATACCACAGAAAATAAAAGTAAAACTTGTGGCTACATAGCCGATGGCACACACAAATTAATCTTAGGACTGTTTCAGCCTTACACACAGCTATCAAAATGCTCTCCAGGACCCACTTAGACAGGTCAGACGGACAGAGAACCGATTTATGCTCTCTCTGCGCAGTGATGTCAGCTGATCCACATCTCACCGCCCTGTGCCCTCTCCCTCTCTCTCCTGCCTGCTCCATCTCCCTCCCTCTTGATTGATTTGGATATCCTAGATTAACAGACAGCATATTTATCATATCTATAGTATATTTCTGAAAGAAGAATAAATATATAACTTGCGTTACTGTTAAGTTTACTTACACAGTTTATATACAAATGATGTACATACACAGGTTAACACAGTTATGTTTGCTTGTTCTACATAATACTATTACCTTATCACTTTCTTATGTTTTTTACTTTCACTTCTGTAAGTCTTGTCTTTTTTCTTATTTATCCTAATGTCGTTATTTAACTTTCTAATTTTAAAGAACACTGATATTTTGGCAAAGAAGGCTATGGCATTATTTGATAAATCAACTCCCACACATTCAGTTTCGGAGACAGTTATTTTAAATCCTGTAGAGTAACTCCATGCACAGTTTGAAATACTTTCCTCATTGTAGTTAATTGAGAATAAAATGACTGAGGGAGCGTACAGTTCACCTCTGTTTACTTCATCTGTCCACCTCTTTTCCTTGGTCACACATTCACTAGCTTTCTTACCTAAGTTAGGGTATTTTACACAAAACTTCCTTGCAATATGCCCACCAATGTATCTAAGAGATTCTTCTTCTATAACTACATCAATTGATTTACATCCATGTTCATCATCTTCAGTCTCATCATCTACATCATTTTCCAGCTCACACCCAACATCCAAGTCTTTGAAACGTTACTAGTAATGTAGAGTTCGACTGCTAGATCTCCTTCACAGAAAGTGTTACCTTTATTATTTGTTTTCATCAGGCCATCACTTGTAGATAGACGGTCTAAATTATAAGTAGTTACGTTTGCTTTCTCTGATAGTAGAGCAACATCTTTTCCTAAGAGTAATCTCTTTAACCTGAATTTCAAAGTGAGAGCGTTAGGGTGCTCATATGGCCCATGCATTTGTCATATGCACCCAAATAAATGTTCCAATTATCTTTATTTAATTTTCTAGTCAAAATGTATTCTACACCGAAAGACTTGCGCATCATATTGTGCAAGCCAATTAGTGAGTGAGAAGATAAGACTATACCTTTCTGAAACATATTTACGCTGTGAATCTTTTACTCTCATTGTTAACTCTACTTCCGCCATTCTATGCAGATCATTTGTTTGGTCACATAAGTTGACACCAAATGCATTACATGACTGTTGATAAATGTTGATGAACTCAGAAGTTTCCTTCCAGTACCTATTCACCAACAGTCCCTTTTCTCCAAGATATGAAATTGAACTAGAGCATGTATTTGATAAAAGTTGAGTTGCAAATTTAACTTGCTGTCGCTGATGACTAGATACATTCAAATGCATTTCACTAAGTTTATATGCTAAACCATACTCGGTCTTTGTCGCTGTTAACATTTCCCTGATACAGGCATCAGATATGAAACTATCATCCTTCAGATAAAACCCAGAATCAACAAGATTATTCCTTATCAGTTCAACAAAAAAAGTCGAAGTAATGACACATCTGCATAAATACACAGTTCAAACAGTTCAACAAAACATACAAAACTTGCTGTACGGTGCTATAAATACATAACAATTCCTTAAACACAATACCTTCCTCCAATAAAACCTGTAGCAAAGCTTTAAACACACACACACACACACACACATACTAATACATAGTAATGCATTATAGTTTAATCACCTTGAGGCATAAGAAGAGATGGAATTGCATCATCTTTTAATGATCGTTGTCGCTTAGGAGTATCGATTCCAAGGAGTATGGATTTCATGTAATCTTTGTAGTCAGTCAGCAAAATGCACAGAGCATACCGAAACTATTGTTCTTCTGATCCTGATGTCTTTCTTCTTGTATTATAGCACCCATACACTGAACAGTTGTTTGGCATATCTGCAGAATTGAAGTATGCCTACTGGAAAAAGATTATAATGAAAAGGTGTGCACACGAGGGTGACTTGGGTCAGGCTGGTGAACAAGACTGCAAGTCAGTGCATGTAGAGGCTAAGCTGGCGTCATCACTCATTCCCGCTGTGCTCTACCTGCGCGCCGTCTGACCTGTCTAAGTGGGTCCTGGTGCTCTCAAGGAACTTTGTTGAAAATACATTTACTAAAGTGTTAAAAAAAATTATGACTACGATGAATAATTATAAGGTTGCTATAGCAATTCTATGAAATTGAAGGCTATGGTAGGAAGGCATCCTAAGATGCTTAACGAAATTAGAAAGTAATATGATAGCTGAAATGTTATGTTTTAGATGATCCAAACCAGACTGCGAGTAGCCCATGAATCACTTGGCTTTGGGGGCATTCTTGTACATTACCCGGTTGGAAAAAAGGATACATAAGAGTCAGTCTCTCTCTCTCTCTCTCTCTCTCTCTCTCTCTCTCGTTATTAAGAGATTCTAGCGTAGACTATATTCATAAATACCTCGATTACTTTTAATGAAAACAAATTACTAATTTCTGTTAACAAGAGTAGGCAGTTGATTCTTTACACCAGTATTTATCCTGCAATGTTAGGATACCAAATGGATACATTTCGAAGACATTACAGCACTATAACAGTTGCAACGAAAACAAGAATGAATATATCAAGAACCACAATAAAACGGCTGAATACAAGATAGGCCTGTAATCCAGACGTCATAGCTGTGTAAACCAACAAAAAGACATAGGACCTTATCAATGTAATTTTTTTTCTTATGATTCTGATATTTCGAATGGAGATATTGCTCTTAGGAAAATTCTCAGCAATTTATATCCGATATGACTTTTATAGCCTATCGTGCTCTTACTTTTTGTTAAACAAAGGTATATTCTGGTTCTGAAGAGTGCAGTCACTGCTTGTCCCCTCCGAATATGTAAACAGAATTTTGAGACTATTAAAATTGAGTAAAATCAATTATTACCATTGTCCAGTAATTCAAGTAAGCAGATTCGAACGCAGACATTCCCTGTATCATATCCGTATTCAGGTGAACCTCATTTACGAAACACAATATTGCAGCAGTGCGGAAAACTTCAGACTTCATACATATTTTCCTGTTTTTTTACAATGTTTTCGGATATATGTATTGTGATTTTATCTCAGGGAATAATATAACATTTCCTTTTGTTAATCAGCGCAAGGTATTGTAATTCGGTACAACAGAACCACAGATTAACCAATTTTTCAAAACTTTCCAACCAATCATCTTCAAGGAATGATCATGACTTTGTTATAGTTATTGAAATTCGTCAACGGTAATGTCAGGGGAGGGTTGAAGATACCAGAATTTAATAGCTGGGATCTCCAGGTCACACCTTTGCTTATATATTTTTGCTCCTTTATTTTCATTTTATTTGTACGGGGGAGGGGTGAGGATACCAGAATATGGTCATTCTGGGATTTCCAAGTCGCCTCCTTTCCTTTATGTTATTTTTTTTTTTTTTTTTTTTGGGGGGGGGCCGGTCTGGGGCCCCACCGAATTCGTCAGGCGCGTACCACATTGCTAAAGCGGCCCCGCTCCTCTGCAAGCATGTCCGTCTTGTGCATATCGCCCCCACAAGAGTGACGGTTACAAATGACAGTTCAGCAGCACTTGTCGTCATGGAGGGAGTGTGTGAGCGTTTGCTCTGACTCACTGTTAACCGAATTAGAAGCGTTGGAAAATAAGAAACTTTGGATTCAGGATATAAATTTAGACATAGGAAAGACTGGAGAATATCATGCTCTTTCATAAGTTACGGCACCACCCAGATAAGTTTTCTGAAGATGGTAAAATGTTGCAGAAAACCTTTGACTTGACTCACAAGGGCATTCAATTTCAGATATCAAAATTTGACACTAATTAAAGACAAGCAATATCAACGGAAGAGAGATTTTTAGTACCTCTGAAGTAAGGACTGTTGATTTTGAAATCTATAAAATTGCATCGATCTATTTTGCTCTATACTACAAATATGTTACGTTGGTCAAATGACCATGTTTAACTAAAAGGAGAGAATTCCTAACTTGGTAACATGACCTACCTTCGATTTTCCTATTGCCTTCCCTCTCTGCATAGCTGAAATCAGTCAATAAATCTTAGGCTAATTCAGACTCTTGAGATACGAAAAATAGAGTCTGTATTTTCTCCAAAATAGCTAACAGGAAAATGAAATAAAAATGAATCTAAAATCCCAAAACCATGAGATACCATTACTATTCTGCATAATCATGTTGAATGGAACTATCACCACTTATTCTCACTGTCAAATAAGCCCCCATCAGTCTTTTTCAAATAAATGTCAAGAGAATTCATTTTCGTTTGTGATAATCTGAATCTATTTGCAAAAGAAACCACAATTTACCAGAAAATGAAATGTTAAAGTTCATCAATAATATTAAGTGTTGCACCACACTTCCCCTCTCAGAGCATCTGAAATAAATGTCACCGTTATAACTGTTCTGTATGTCAGCACTCTACCTTAATTGATGGACCTTCTGGCATCACATAGTTTGCAATCACCACTAAAAGCTCTTATCCAATAATCACATAAATCACTACTTATGAGGTTATATTCCATTCATTTGCTCTAACAAACGTATGAACTTATGCATGCTAATTGACGTACAAATGCATGGACGCTAGTCTATTCATGATTCAGATGTGTTTGTTTTCCTGTGTCTCATGTACATGTCCTATTCCTATTTAGCGCACATACTGATGTACTCACGTAACTACATTTTTCTAACATCAGGATCATATGCTTCGATTTAATCCAGGTCATTTGCGCGCTCCCGATCTCACCAATGCAGCCGGTAATGTTATGACTTTTGCCTTGTTTGAATATTCTGAGGAATTCACTATTTCTAAATTTTCCAAAGTTCCAAAACACTCGAGGCTGTACTGTTTTCGTATCTAACTGCCTATCCCTCGTTCTCGACCTGATTTCCACTTATTACATATATCCAGTGCCTTTTTTTTTTTTTTACCTGACACGCTAGGCTGGCACCAGTCCCAGAGTCCACAAAATATTTACATTGTCACAGGATATAAGGCAACTTCCAATGCTGGTGTCCTACTGCGTGAGCTGCATCCTAATTTGACGGCCCTTGCAACGCACATTGTGACCATCATTATCGCCACCATAATGGCAACCACTGGAACTGTGTAGTGTTCTCCAAAAAAGAAAAAATTGTCCTCTCCAGTATCCTCTAGTTGAGGAACCGTAATTGTCTCCAGTGTAGGCTGAACTTTTACCACCTCATGGTATCCATGTAGGTGTATCCTAAAGACCTTGGTTGATAAAATGTAGATTCGCCTTCTTCAGTGGAGCTGCCTCTTCGTTGCTGAACTTGAAATATTTTGCGACTCCCATGCAAGCGCTTCCTGCACCTGCCTTATATAAGTATTTTAGATCCCTGGTTTGTCCCAGAAATTATCGTGAGACAACTCTACACGAGCTATTGAAGATTTTTGGTCCTTGTAGTTGTAGCGATCCGTGACTTCGTCACAGTAGTTCCTAAGTTGTTTTCGTTTGTCACCACTCGGTGTGAGCTTGGGAATTCTCTAGAATGATTGGGTGTCCGTGTTTCGTCATGAACAGGTTCTAACAAGTCTATGTATTACTAGAAAGAAATTCCTACTTTAACACACGAGTCTGTCATGAACTAACATGCCCTACCTCATTGTCAAGTACTAAAGACTGAAATTCCTCATTAAATAAACATGATCTTTATCCACTGACCCTTTTTTTAAAATTACTTGGAGAACTTTTATCATTAACTGATAACTGCTCACAATTAACCGCTTTAAATGCCAAGTACACCAACAGAACCCCGTAATGTTTATACAACTAACCTCCATCAAAATATTATGTTTGACTCTCATTTCTATGTTGAGTATCTCAAGATAAATTCTACCCCCTCTCTACAATAACCTGTCATCCAGAAGAAAACTTATGTGAAAAAAACATTTACTCCACTGAATCCCAGTTATAGATTTCCCCCCCAAAAAATTGATAATTCAACTCTTTCTTCACATTACCAAATGAAGTTTGCATCACACACACACCAATTACTGCCACAACAAATCTTTAGCATTTCACGGATGACCCCTTAAAATTCCTCACAATGGGACCTCATCATCTAGAATTCCGGCAGAAAGTAAGAAAAAAAAATCCAAAAGAAAATATCAACAATTGGTCTCATCCGGGACACCACTCACATTGTCAGCACCAAGCAACCTGTTTATTCAAAACATCCCCCAAACAGCGACAATCCCCTGTTTAGCTGACCTCATAATTCCCGAAGTCACCATTAACCTCAAATTAACCCCAAATCCTCGTTAATCTTCACTGGGAAATCCTCAATAAATCCTCACTGATACCGCTGAATCCACATTAATCCTAAAAAAAAAATCCTCACTGATAATACAGAACCACATTAATCCTCAAAAATCATCACTGGGGAATCCTCAATAAAACCTCACAGATACCACATGATCCACATTAATCCTAAAAAAATCCTTGCTGATACCACAGAAACACATCGATCCTTATGTCATCACTGGTACCCAAAAATTGTCCACCTCCATTATATAACCACTAATATTAAACACACCACCACAGGCTAAATCCTAAGCCATTTAAGCATTGCCAAATAAACCTCAAAGGAAACCACTTGTGATACCGCTAAATATATATAACACCAAAAGAAACCACCTCGGTGGGATATAATCCTCAGAAAACCACAATCCACGAATTATCAACCATAGACTTCATATTACCACTGGTGAATATAACCTCATAGAATACACCACCTTACCAGAAAACTGTAAAACCACAATGGACTGGTACCACCTCCAAGAGCCGTAATGCTACAAAGAACCACAATCACCACGCCATTGGCTCATAAAACCACAGATCACCACCACCAAAAATTAACCACCAAAAATCATCACCATCTAAAATCATAACCACCAAAACTCGTTATCACCAAAAATCATAATATCACTAGAAAGCCCAAATAATATTTCTCATCTCAACGGTATTTTCCCACATATTTCCCCCAAATTATTCTATCATTCCAGCAATTTAACCCAGATATTTACGCCATATAGCTGCAGTTGCGCATAATGAAAAATAGTAAAAGGAGAAAAAGAAAAAAAAATAAATAAGACTGATTAACTAAAATATAAACTTCTACAGGTCTGTGTATTTCAAATTTCCTCATCCATTTGTGAAATATAGAGAAAAAAATTCAACTGCACAATGTCACCTTTTTATCATTTTCCCGTCTTCTTCATCCTTGACATATGTGTCAATCTAGACCGACCTGTCTTTTATCTAGGAATACAAATCTATTTCCTCTCTAATCTTCAATAACTCTAAAAGGACCCTCAAACTTTGGACCTAACTTATAATTTAATTTCTCACATTAATATTCAAGAACACATTATCCCCAATAGCAACTTTAACATCTAATGATATCCTGCTGCTTTTTTCCACCATTTCTCGGGTCGTAGCCTCGAGATTGCAGCTGAGACAAGCATGTCTCTCCTTTGCCGTAGAGATTAATGCCTTGATTGTATCCTCTCCATGATAAGGTATAGGCAACAAATCAAATGTGCCTTGCACCTGGTAACCAAATAATGCTTCGAATGGAGACATTTTAATAGAATCACACACCATAGTGTTAATGTTATACCTAACTGTACCTATATATCCATCCCAGTTTCTATCATTTCCGCCTATAGTCTTCCTGAGAGCCTCGAGCACTTTCCGGTTTGTTCATTCACATAACCTATTAGCTTCAGGTCTGTATGGAATAATTGTTACTTTCTGTATCCCCATAACTTCTGCCAGACACTCTATGGTCCTGTTTACAAATTGTCTACCATTATCAGTCAACAAAACTTCGGGTGAGCCAATCTGCAGATGACTCCATTGAAAACTGCCACAGCCACTTCATCGCTTGGTTTGTTCTTAAGTGGGAAGATCTCCACTGCTCTTGTCAGGTCATCTATTACTACCAATGAATACTTGACCATACCCCGATTCACAAAAATTTCCCAAGATATCCAAGTGTACAGTGTTGCACACTGTACACTTTTTCACAAAATTTTCCACATCTGTCCATATATTCTTCCAAATATGCTTATTAAGCATCTCATTATATCTTTTCTGCCCCCCAAATGTGGGCAACCAAATTTGTAATGTACTATATCTAAAACCACTGAAATTAGGACTTTCGGAATCTCGATCTGTGTCGTATCCCCTTTACTTTCACTCGTCCTTAGTTTATATTAAATTTTCCTCGCCAACAGAATATCATCTTATTCTAAACCTGAAAAAGGCAACTTATAACCTTTCCTGACTAATTCACCTCTGAGGAACGCTTTTGCGTCTGCCTAAATTTCATCCTCATCTTGCCTATGCTCTATGAGACCGATATCCCATTGTATAGAATTGCTAGAAACCGCCACAACTTGAAAGAAATTGTGGAGTATCTTAGGCGAAACGAAGCACAGAGGGACAAAGCTGAAGATAAGGAAAGAACAACAAATGAAAATGCATCTTTGGTTCGTGCTACATTTGATATGCAATATTCTTCAAATTTCGAGCAGGTCAGTTTCACTCATGTACTACAATTGGAAGTTATGTGCTTATAAACTTGGTGTACATAATCAACAACACCGAATGATGGAAGGTGAGGCGTAGCAACGAGACTGGAACGTGCTTGTGCGATTGGCTGTGTCAGTTGTCTCCAGTGGCAGTGGCCAAAACAGAAATCAGAACATCGCAGCTATGTTACTGTATGCTGTACAGAACACTAAACTCGAGACAATCACCCATAACTACTTGGAAAGTCTTCATGCACGGAAAGTGATTCAATGCATACTGCAATAGAACACGAGAAAAAGTGTACACTTGTCTACACCATGCTAGACTGGATAACATATTTCGTCGTGCCAGGTGTTTAAATCCCTACTGTGTTAAGAATCTTCATTATCAAGATTTTCATGACTTCAAGCAGTTGCAAAAACTTTGGTAAAAAAAAAAAAAAAATGCTATGATGAGGATGGCAATATTATAAACTAGCTTCGGGTTAGAAGCATCAAGTTGAGAAAGATCAACCAGTGGCAATTATGTACCGCTACAACTATACAGACAAATGTTTGAAGCTTCACGTCTCACGACTTCGTCGACCATCAAATCAGAACAACCACTCTCGCGCATATAATGGAAAATCACCTATTAGTGAGGCAAAGAAAGATGTGATCCACCTCTGCAACAAGTTTGTGATTCCAGAAGAAGTAACCCACTGGTACCCTCCCGACATAAAAAAAAAAAAAAATCAAAAGTGAAGGACCAAGCTCCAGAACCCTCAGTTGAAGACTCAGAAGGATATAATGAATAATGAAAATAACATTCCAACATTTATAGAAATTGAGGATTTGATATTTCACTATCAAATCCCGAACAGTCCAGTATACGTGAACATCGTAAAAAATGTAAAGTTCCCATTAAATATGATGATTTTATCGTTGTCGGTCAAACCTCCAGCCCAAATGAACTATTGATCCTCGAGAGCCTTTTTATTAAACAACTTGTTCCGTAGTTGAACAACCAGACCACCTACACCCCCTTGTATCTTTCTTGAGCCTATGTTTCTGTGTCCATTCTTTTAGTTTTTGTTTATTTCTTACCATGGTAGGTCGACTCCTAGTGTTCCTCAAATATTTGTTAACTTTGTATTTTACTAATTTATTTATTTAATTTTTTTTTAACTTTCTACCTGAACTTTTAATTAACTATGTGCTTTTAATTTCTAGTGTTGTTTTCTCAATTGTTAGTGTATTTTCACCTATGTGTGAATTTTCGGTTTTCATTTTAACTAATATGTAAATAATGTTTAGACAATTTACAAATTAAATTAATTTATATTGGTCATTATTTATTATACATACCCTGAAGATGCATTCTGCATAATGCAAAACGCGTCAGAATAAATTGTAATACTTCGCCATGTTTGTTCCTGTTCCTGCTCCCTGTGCATTCTATATATATATATATATATATATATATATATATATATATATATATATATATATGTGTGCATATTTATATATATATATATATATTATATATATATATTATATACAATATTATATTTATATATTATTGATATAATATAGTATATAAGTATATATATATCTATAATATATATATATCATAATATATATATATTTGTGTTTGTTGTGTGTTATCATATATATATAATATATTATATATATATTAATATTAATGATATATATATAAACATGTATATACATATAATATATATACATATATCTATATATATACATATATATATATATATATATAGATATATGGTATATATATATATATACTACTATGCTATATATATATACAATTATTACTATATATTTTGTTGTGTGTATATATATATATATACTATCAAAGATATATAATATATATCTATATATATATAGTATACTATATATCGTATGTCTATATACATATATAGATATATTACATATATACATGTATTATATATATGTTATACCAACCCATATCATATATATAGTATAGATTATATATATATATATATATATATATATTTTAAGTATATATAATATATATAATATATATGGATATAATAGTATATATATATTATATATATTATATATGTATATGTAGATAATATATAGATATATATATATATATAATATACTATATATATATACTAAAATATATATATATATATATATACCTATATATATACATATATACATATATATATATATCTATATAGAAATAATATATATATACATATGTATAAATACAATCATATATATAGATATAAATATAATAGTGTGGTGTGTATTAATTTATTATATATATATATTTCTATATATTATATATATATTATACATGTTAGATACACTATATCTATTTATATACATGTCAGTTTATACCTATATAAAAACTTATATATACAATATCATATATATTAAAGGAGCATTATTTATATATAGTATATACTTAACATATATATATATATATTTATATACAATATGTATATATATATATCATATATATATATCCATATATATATATATATATATATATCTCTATATAATATCTAAATATAGTTATATACTCATATATATATATATATATCTATGTATATATATATATCATATATGTATATATATATATATATATATATAGTATATATATATATATATATAAACATATATATACTATATATATATTATATATATATATATATATATATATATATACATATATATACATATATATATACATATATATATATATATACATATATATATTTCTAGAAATATATATATATTATAATATATATATATGATAAAATTAATATATGGAACAATCGTAAAATAAAAAATTTTAGGCTTCAAATTATATTTAATTAACAATTAACAAGACATGATTAAGATTGTTAACTATTAATAATAATGACCATTATCTATATATGAAATAGCGAAAAACTGTAGTTATTCCGAAGGAAGGAATGGCGTGAAAGGAGTTGAGTCAGTGCACTCCTCCGTCTTGAGAAGGAACCCGTCAAAAGTGAGGGAAGCAAACTTCCTCCTCCCGATGTCCATTAATTATCAAAGGAAATACAAGGACCTGACAACACAAATAAGTACGATAAAAATGATCGATATAAAGATTATAGGTCAGTAATACTTTATATGCAGAATTTATTTACATATAAAGCAAATTAGAAATTATAAATGGTCGAAAAAAAATCTACAACACGTGTATAAATTACGTCGAAGAAAAATAACTATCCGACATCCCTTTCTATTTGATGAATTACGTAAAAACAAATGAAAGAGAAATACGAAAATTTGTTATCGGATAGCACTGAATAATGAGATAGGTTATTAAGCTTAATAAAATTTAAGTTGATGTATAATGATAAATTTGATGTTAAATATTCTTTAGGTCCTTTTAATTTATTTAATGAGCGTGATGGGGGATCAAAGTTGATACGGAAAAACTTTAAACTAATGATCGGACATTACTTGAACTTGCATTAACTCATTGTACTCACATCTTCATTAGTCACGATCCGCTGAAGTGAGATTCCAAAGTCCCGTGGTGGAATGGACTAAACGTATCTCGGAAAAAAGGAGTTATTAAGCTTGCTGCCATTCTGACGTCCAAGTCCATGAGCCATCCTCGGCCGCTTAGGTTTTAGCTTGCCATATTAATGATAATGAATCAGGATGAAGTAATAGTGTATACCCACCCACTGACACTCTGACTGTCCTGGTGCACACCGACCAGTCAACTCTCCAACTGAAAGAAATCAGTAACTACGGGGCAGCCTTTACTTCCTTCGTCAACCAACAGACGATGTTCCGAGATCTCAAACGACCGTATGGGCTTGTTGATCGTAAACGAGCATAATGCAAGCACTTTTACAAAGGTTATTACTATTTTAGTCGGGTGAGACCTAAGAACATCGTAACATTAAATTTTAAAAATCAATCATACTTTGAAAGAAAACAAATATGACAAAATTTAATAATAAATTAAGTTATTTCTTAATCAAAAAATAAAAAGGAAATATGATAGGCTTATTTTTTCTTCACTCCGGAAGGGGGGTTCAGTATTTTCAAATTACTTGTGGAAATACTGAACTAAATGTTAGAGTTTAGCTTAATTCATACCCATCACCAAATGTATTCTATAAAGAACATTATATCATATGCAATATATATATACAAATTTATATACAAAAACTCGCTAGATTCAACTATCAGACAGAATCTTCCGAGTTTTCTCCTCACTCGCCTTTGAAGTTTTCCTTCTTATTCTGGATTCATTTCCTGTTTCTACACTTGGACCAGAGTTCAGCATTAGGTCCCGACTAATTTGCTCTTCAGTATTGGAGGACATCTCCTTTCGACTCAAAATTGGAATTAGAGAAGTCACATGGCGTTTTATATTTTCCCTAGTGTTTCCTTTCATAAAAATAGCATCTGTGACTACTCCATTTATATTGATTGTTACATCCTTCACAACAGCCATAGGAAAATTGATAGGTTTAATGTTTTCTTCTTTCACTAAGACAATGTCACCCTTATTAAGTCTGTGATGAGTAACAGGTTTATACCTACTCTTATTATTTACGGCCTGTTTCATCAAAGTATTCAAAAATTCTGAATGATAAGTTTCATTAAGGGCATTTCTTATCCTATTGAGTTTCGCATAGCTTTCTTGAGCCTTACTCACGGCATCAACATTTGTCGACCAATCAGGATCCTTATCTGGTCCAGGATTCAACACGGAAATGAGATTTACAGACATAAGCTCAAACCCGTGAATAAGCTTCTCTGGCGTAATCGGATCTGGTATAGTCTCGCTGCCTTCATCACGAAGAGCCTTGTGGAAGGCAATGGGACGTCTGTTAATCATATGAATTATCTGTGAAACCATGAATTCAAAGTCTCGGTGATCGAGAACATAATTCTTGATGGAACACCTCAGCAACTGCCTTACCATTTTGACACAAATTTCCACTAGTCCACCTAAAGGATGGCATCCTTTTGCATAATGATCAAATGTGAAAGACTTCACACCATGTTCTTCAAATAAGTTTGTATTTCAGAGCCTCTTAGGAGGTCCTTGATTATGTTTGCGCCAGCAACAAATGAAGATCCATGGTCTGATATGCAAGATTGAGGTATACCGTATTCAAAGGAATGAAGCTGCAAAGCCCTCAAAAATTCCTTAGTGCCGAGATCGAAACAAATCTTTAAATTCATGGCTCGAGTCCAAAGACATGTAATGCATAGAATCCAAACTTTGATTTTCCTTCCATTTATTTCACAAAATAGTGTCCCAAATGATCAAGAAATATGGACCGGAATAGGATGTTTGGAGGATTTAGCCTAAATTCATTGTATGGAGACTGATTTAACTTTATTGTACGTTGGTTAATTTTTCTGCAAGTAATACAGTCTTTGAGAACCTTCTTCACAACAGAAAAATAACAGGGTACCCAGAATTGCTTCCTTAATTCAGTCAAAAGTCTGTAGCATCCAGCATGAAGGTGCAATTTATGAAGGTCTAAAATTATCAGGCTAGTCAGCCTACTATTTTTAGCCAAAAGAATTGGGAAACGCAAGATCTCATCATCTTTGAATCTTGAAAATTTACTCTTTACACGCAAGATACCCTGGCTGTCAAGATAAATATTTAACTGACTAACAAGGTTGGGAATTGTATAGGCTGCCTTATTACAGCTTTCAAAATATTCAAATATGTCCGGAAAATTAATCCTTTGATCCTCAAGGATAATGTTTCTTCTTGCCTGTAAGTATAGTTCCTCATCAGAGAGTTCTGGATAAAATCGATGCAAATTCCTACCATATATATATATATATATATATATATATATTATATATATAGATATATGTGTGTGTGTGTGTGTATATATATATATATATATATATACTATATATATGATATATATTATATATATATATATATATATATATATATATGCTATATATATATATATATATATATATATATATATATATATATATATATATAGATATATATATATATATATATCTATATATATATAGAGATATAGATAGAATGATAGCTATATGATATATATATATATATATATATAGATATATATAGATAGATATATATAGATGTTTTATATATATATATATATATATATTATTATATAATATATATATATATTAATATTTATATATCTATATCTATTATATATATATATATATATATATATATATATATATAATATATATATGGAGTAATTAACACATCAACGTGATTTCTTCTCTGTCCGCTGGACGGTGGTTCAAGCCCACGAGAGGACGAAATTATTATCAACTAAAAAATTCTCCTTTGGTTTACATATATGAAAATATATTAATTGCGAGATAGAGTGAATTAGATATTAGAAGACATTTGAAGCTCGAATAGACAAATAGATTTCAACAATAAAATAAACATCCAAAAAGTCACAGAACACCTCAGGTCTAATAACCCTTTCATTTTACATTATCTCAAATCCATCGGGAGGAGAAGAAGCCGGGGTTTACAAGACACCGTGTAGCAATTATAATGAGATTTACGTTGGGGAAACTGGCTCATAGATATTTTCTTTGTATATGTATGTTTAATATGTTTTATATTTACCAAAGGTTTGAATGTGGTTAATTGCCGCCCTATATTATCCTTTAATTGTCTTGTCCATGTGTCTGAGCAGTTGTACTTAATCTTTTTGTAAAACTCTTAAATTATACCCATGTTTATGCTTGTTTGGGAAGGTTACCCTATCTGTCACTTATATGACCCTTCCTTATTATCTCAATTTCTCATGCATGTCAGTGGGTCTGCTAAGTAAAGGACGTGAGTCGAAAGATCTTGTAGCTACTCCAGTGGTTATCTTTCCTTCGTGGCTTATAACTTTATATATATATATATATATATATATATATATATATATATAAAGGTACTGCCACGGAGGAAAAAATGGAGAGCGAGAGAGCTAAGAACTTTCGGTCTAACATGACCCTTTACTTAGACACAACTGATCATGCATAAACACAGTACAAGTAGGTTTAATATCCAAACTGACATTATAAGTTAGCATAAGGTCCAATTCACTCTACAGAAACGAAAAAACGCCCGAGGGCAAGATTAGCGATTTTTAGGCAGCCACACCTTGAAGGAGTACACACGTGGTCAACAGATGATTCATCCAGAACACAATACATTTTGAAAAACAAGGAGGCATTTACGACTTAGTAACATCACGAAAAAATAGATTAATGATTCAGGCATTTTGCCTTGTCAAGGCAAATTTTAATCGAAAAACAATACATTTTGTATTAATTAACATGAAATTTACAAATATGTTCCAAAAGAAGAGTGACAAGACAAAATCAGGATATAAATATAGTGAGCAGAGAGAGAGAGAGAGAGAGAGAGAGAGTAATTAATTAGTAGTTCATTTATTTTAAGGTCCTTCATAAACATTTTACAAATATATGGGTCCAAATGGAACAATCCCGACTAAGATTTACGTTGTTTTTATTAGTGTTTTGTATAATTGCTGATTCCAGTAAATTTCTTGAAACATAATAATTACTGAGGTATCGCCGCAATTTATACGATGAGATTTTTCGCGCAGATGGATAAACAGTGCATTTGAAGTCTGGGTTGTTCTAACTGAATACATGTGCTGGTTAATATGTACACATAAATTTTTATTTGACTGACCGACGTAAAAAGATGGGCAATCCTTACAAGGAATTTTGTAAATTATGTTGTTATTTGTTATGGGGCTATTCTTAATTAGCATATCTTTAAAGTTGTTATTTGTTATGGGGCTATTCTTAATTAGCATATCTTTAATGGTATTGTTATAAGAGAACACTACATTAAGGTTAAAAGATTTAAAAATTGATTTTATTATTTCAAATCCACGAAACTAGGCAAGCTAAGTACATTTTTAGGAGTTTCTTTTTCATTACTAGCAACACTATAAAAACTTTTTGTGAGATTTGTTATAACATAAATCAATTATATATGGTAGGTAGCAGAGATCGTTTTCTTTTTTATGTACTATTTCATGGTCAAGATATTGTGGACTCATGATACGCAAAGCACGTAAGAACATAGAAGAAAATATTGAAATTTTAATATCAAGATGGTAGCCAAAAGAAAAATCGCTAATCTTGCCCTCAGGCGTTTTTTCGTTTCTGTAGAGTGAATTAGACCTTATGTTAATCTTGTAATGTCAGTGTGGATATTAAGCCTACTTGTACTATGTTTTTGCTCTGTATGATCAGTTGTACCTAAAGTTCTTGGCCCTCTTGCTTTTCATTTTTTCCTCCGTGGCAATACCTTTTTTTATACATAGCATTACGTTTATATACTTTATGATCAAGTTATATATATATATATATATATATATATATATATATATATATATATATATATATGTGTGTGTGTGTGTGTGTGTGTGTGTATATATATATATATATATAATATATATATATATATATATATATATATATATATATATATATATGTATATATATATATATATATATATATATATATGTATATATATATGTATATATATTTATATATATATAATAGTATATATGTATATATATATATATATATATATACATATATATATATATATATATATATATATATATATATATATATATATAGTACACATATATATGTATATATATATATATATATATATATATATATATATACATATATATATATATATATATATATATATATATATATATATTTACATATATAAATATATATATACATAAATATATAAATATATATATATATAATATATATCTATATATATATATATATTATATATATATATAAATTTATATATATATATATATATATATATACTTATATGTATACATATATATATGTATATATATACGTATCGTATATATATATATATATATATATATATATATACGTATATTGTATATATATGAAGTAGTCAAGGTAACAGCTGGATAACTACTGAGACACCGATATGCAGCTGTTACCTTGACTACTTCATGCAGACTGGAGAAGGGGACCCTTCGGCTTGAGAAAGCGAAATGTGACCTTGATTTTCTTCAGTATTGCGAATTGAATGATGTCGTCCCGAAGTTCGTTAGATTCAGGCTCTATAGATCTTCCCTCTACAACACCGAATTCTACAAAGAAGCATTGAAGACCTTACTTAGGAATGAAATTGACAACAAGAATGCGTCCATCCGAAAACTTACGTCAACGGTCGAACAACTTAAGAAAACACTTTTTGCTGATTTATCGCTCTTGAATCGATTATTGTACCAAAGACTCTTTTATAAATTTGTCAATGATTTTATCTCGTCTGTATGTGAACGTCATAAAAAAAAATGTCAAAACCTAGGCGTTGTCATTCCTGATTTTTATCAAAGAAATGACTGCATTTTTAACATGTCCAATTACATTTTATCTAAGAGAGAGGAGTTCTTACTTTCGTTTGGTTTAGGTTTTTGTTTACCTTCTTATAGAACGAACTATGCCAGATTTTTCCTTCCATTTGAGGTGCTGTTTCAAAGACTTATTAAACTTGATGTGGTAAAGAATACAGGTAACTTACAACAGAAAATGTCGGCTTGGATACATAAAACTTATTCCAATTTAAGAACAACCTGGACATCATTTTTTTAGAAAAATTATTTAGAGATACTCTTGGCCCTGAAAAAACGAGATGACATAGTGATTTGCAAGCCTGACAATGATAAAGGAGTAGTTATACTGAATAAGAATGATTATATCGGCAATATTAAAAACATTTAACTGACACCACCAAATTCCAATCCCATGGTGAGCCTAACTCGTTTATATATATATATATATATATATATATATATATATATATATATATATATATATATAAACCAGAAGATAGAATTAATATATATATATATATATATATATATATATATATATATATATATATATATATATATATATAATATACGAGAGGATAGAATTAATAGATTCCTAAAGAAAATAAAAAATGATAATATTATCGATGATGCGACCTATCAAAAACTTTTTGTTACGGGTGCATCCTTTAGTATTTTACATGAACTACCAAAAATACATAAACCAAATACCCCTGTCAGACCTATTATGGCCGCCTACAATAGCCCACCGTTCTCGATCTCCAATTATTTAGCTGGGTTACTCTCTGAATGTAGTATTAATGAATATACATTAAAAAACGGGTACGAATTTCAACAACAAATTATCAACCAGGATTGTGACTATTTTATGGTCAGTTACGATGTTGAATCACTTTTCACTAATGTACCATTAAACGAAACAATTGATATTATTTTAAACAAGATTTTTATCAGCAATGATTCTCTGTTTTATGGTTTTAATAGGGCTATTTTTAAACAATTTCTGGAACTTGCTGTGCAAGACTCCATGTTTGTTTTTAACCAGCAACTCTGTTCGCAGGTCGATGAAGTTGCTATGGGATCCCCTCTAGGCCCAATTTTTGCAAAATTTTTTATGTCTCACTTAGAAACAAAATTTTTAAATCAATGTGAGTCTTCCTTTAAACCAGCATACTACAGGACATATGTAGTCGACACTTTTGCTCTTTTTAAGTACCCTTGGCAATGCACATAGTTTCTGGAATATATTAATCAGCAAAACCAAATATTCCGTTTACGATGGAGGTTGAGAGCAAAGAGTGTTTGCCATTTCTCGATATCAATATTACAAGAAGTAATTCTGAATTCACCACAGCTGTCTATAGAAAAAAGACCTATACAGGTTTAGCTGATAACTATTACAGTTCATGGCAAAGAACCTTTAAATTAAACACCATTTATACTCTTGTCCATAGAGCATTAAAATCTTCGTCTAGCTGGCCAACTTTCCATAATGAAATGGAATTTTTATTGGGTATTTTTCAGAAAAATTCTTATCCCAAAGACGTAGTCCTTAGAATTATCAATAAAGTTTTAACCAAATTTCTCCAGCCACCATTGCCCAACTTTGATGTTCCCAAGAAACTGTTCTTTGCTTCCATCCCTTTTGTGTTTGATACAAAATTCTCACGTTGACTAAAACAGATCATTGAACAAGAAATTCCCTCTCTTCAGTTAAAACCTAATTCTAATAATCCATCCAGGATATGTTCATTTTTCAGCTGTAAAGATCGCTTGCAGTCCTTCATGAGATCTAATGTTGTATATAAATTCATATGCCCAGGATGTCCGGGCTCTTACATCGGATCTACTCGTAGGCTATTGCAAGTGAGATATTACAGCCACATGGGTTTCAGTTTTCGTACAGGCCAGAGAATTAAACAACCAGTTTTCTAACATTAAAAATCATGCTGCAATATGCAAAATAGAGGTCTTGAAACAGCACTTCTCTATTATTGTATATACAAAGGACCCAGATCATCTAACTACTCTAGAGTCATTACTTATTAAAAGGCTAGTTCCCTCTTTGAACAGTAACACCACGGCTTCACCTCTGTATTAGGCGTAACAGACTTTTTGTTTGGGACGTCAGGTTTTGCCATTCCTTCTTCGTCTTTAGCCTTGGATGGTTGGTGTCTAGTTCTCTTTCTCTTCATACAGTGTTTTAAAATTCTTAATTTCTTATTTCTGCTTTTCT
>NC_061100.1:61924293-61939293 GCF_015104395.2 Macrobrachium nipponense
ACAGCCGCCACCAAAATGTCAGTTTTACTGAACTGTGCTGGGTTCTTTAACTAATCAACCTACTACTTGAAGAGGATGACCTTTGTTAGCAAGTGAGAACAAAGTTAAATCATAACAATTTATTTAACACTAATAATTAGGAACAATAACATAAATGAGGGTATGCAAATGATATAAACAAGCTTCATGCTTGTTTATATCATTTGCCCCTCTCGGCCCACCAGAACTGTGATCTGCTGTAGGTTGCAACCATAGTGCCACATCCCCACAGGAATCCTAGACAACTTGTACCCAGAAGCTCAAACTGTGGTATACTGCACCCACAATGGTCACTGGAACAAAATACTGCATTCGCATAATCAGTCCATTAATGCTAGTTACAATCTTTAAATATTTTCAGTGATATCATTGGAACATTATACACTACTTTTAACTTTAAATGTGACAATAACCCCCTTCCTGAGACACAAAATAAGATTTTGTGATACATTACAAGGAAAACTATAAGTAAACTAACTTGGAATGTACTAACGTTTATACTGTAATGTAATGACTATGAAAATCTCCTCTCACATTTTCTGACCCCTTGATAACTTCCACACTGAAATTATATGACTGTAGAAAAAGAGACCATTGCATTGATCTACCACTGGAAACCTTTGCCTTTAGAAGATGCACCAAAGGCTGATGATCTGTCTCTATTATAAAATATCTGCCATACAAGTAAGCTTAAAACTTTTGTAAAGCCCATACAAAGCAAGGCTGCATACCTCTGTTCACAGTCCATCAGCTTACAACTTGCATAGACAATAGGATATATCCTCCCATCATGCACCTGCATCAAAACAGCAACGACCCCACTGTTGGATGTATCTGTCCTTAGAATAAATGGTTCAGATAAATCTAAAAGTCTAAGAATATGACTACAAAGTAACATAAATTTCAAAGTTTTGAATGCATTGTCATGTTCTTGTTTTCCTTCTAACTTTTTGGAAATCCTTTCTTTGTCAAGTCAGTTAATGGAGCTGCTAAAGATGCAAAGTTTGATACAAATTTCCTGTAATGCCAATTAACCCTATGAATGACCTGACCTGTTTCTTTGTTTCTGGTCTTGGTGCCTCTTGAATAGCCTTCAACTTGTCATTTGTAGGTTCAACAATACCACTGCTAATCAGGTGTCCTAAATATACTAACTCTGTCTGAGCAACTTCAACTTTGATGGCTTTACTGTCAGGCATGCCCATCTTAGCTTCTCTAAGACTTTCCTTAATTTTTCGAGATGTTGTTCCCAAGATTCTGTGTGAATGAGGATGTCATCCAAGAAACTATCAATGTGTTCCAAACCTTTTAATAATTTACACATCATTCGATTAAATGCTGCTGGACTGTTCAACATACCAAATGGTATGACTTTGAATCTGTATAATCCATCAGGAGTTAAAAATTATGTCAAATTACGAACCTCTTGTCTCATTTGAATCTGCCAATAGCCTTTACAAAGGTCAATCTTTGAAAAGAACTTGCTTTGGTTAATTTTTATCATTATCTCCTCTGGGTCTGGCATAGGTTCAGGATAAAAAATGGTTACCTTGTTTAACTTTTTGTCATCTATGCAGATTCTGTTACTTCCATCAGATTTCTTTGTCATTACAGTGGCACTGGCATATGAAGATCCAGATGGCTCGATGCCATCCATATCTAGCATGTTCTGTATCTCTGCTCGTACTCCACTTCTTAATGCATAGGGGATTTGATATGGTCTGTTTCTGATGGGTTACTCAGTAATCAAATGGACTTCATGCTGAATGAGATCATTTCTCCCGGACAGATCTGTCAAAACATCCCTAAATTCACGTTGTGAGGTATTCGCAGATGCAAACTGTTCACTATTTAATGCTTAGCTCACATTGACAATAGCTTAAGACTCCGTTGCTTTCATGGGTAATAGATGGATTAAGTATTCATTATCATCAGTTTCCTATGAATCTATAACAGCACAAAAAAGCAAATTGAAATGAGGCACTTCCACTTGGATTAGGCTCTATTCGTTGATTGTACTTCTTAATAAGATTTCCATGAAACATACATATTTTAACTTTCATATCTACATGATAATCTGCAAAGCCTTTCTTATCAAGGACTTTGAAAGGTCCCTTCCATTGGGAGAAGAACTGGAACATAATCACCCACCTCAAAAGTCCTAGTCTTTGTCTTTTTGTCATAATATTTCTTGTATCTTGCACTGGATTTCTTGAGTTCCTTCTGTACAAGTTCACAGGTTCTTGACAGTCGTTCCTTTAGGTCTATCAAATACTGGTAGTACTTTTCACATCTGGCATAGTTTCTCCATTCGTCCATAACTCTTTCAGCACAGTCATGGGTCCTCTGACCGTTCTACCATATAAAAGTTAAAAAGGTGAAAATCCAGTACTTTTCTGGGGGAACTTCTTTATAAGCAAATAGCAATGCTGGAAAGTACCTGTCCTAGTCTTTTGGTCTTTCAGAACTCATTTTTCTCAACATTGTCTTTAGGGCACCATTAAATTTTTCAACCAAACCATTACATGGTGGATGATAGGGTGTTGTTACTAACTGCTTAACAGACAAAACTCTACCTACCTCCTTCATGATATTTGATGTAAATTGCATACCCATGTCTGACAATATATCCTTTGGAATCCCAACTCTACCGAAAATTTGCACCAATGCCTCTGCCACTCTCTCTGTCTCAATTCCTTTCAGTGTAACTGCTTCAGGGTATCTGGTGCTGTAATCTACCAACATTAATATACATCTCTGACCACTATCAGTTACTGGGATAATTGGACCTAACAGATCTACAGCCACTCCCTTGAAAGGTGTGACAATCAATGGCATCTGATCAAGAGGAACCTTTGTTACCATGCCCTTTGGAAATGTTTCCTGGCACACATCACAGGACTGACAGTATTTAGTCATCTCTCATTTGAGTCCAGGCCAGTAAAAGCTGGATAAAATATGATCTAAGGTTTTCTTGGCACCGAGGTGTCCTCCTAAAATACTGTCTTGAGCAATGCTCATCACCTTTTGCCTTAAAGATTCTGGAACAAAGTTGTTTGAACAATTTGTTATCACTTACCTCAAGTGACTGGAATAGTTGATATAGAAGTCCTTTCACTACAGTAAACTAGGTCACAATACCATCTCCCATCACTTACCAGAAATTACATAATTTCGGTACACTCCTGGCAATTTATCATCTGCCTGGAGTTCCTTCATTTTGTTAACTGAAACCTCAACATCCACCCATCCTGCAACATTCAATGCTTTCATACCTTGCTTGTTTTTTATGGCCTGGCATCTATTTACAACAGATTAAAGAACCTCACTACCTTCCTTTTGGTTTTCTCTCTTACACCGCCATTCATTTGGATCCAAGTGATTTCTGGTACCCTCTAGGTTTCTTATAATTAAATCATTCACAGGTTCTTTCATACAAAGAGCATTGACTTCCCTGTATAGAAAGGTGTATCCATATCAATTGAGGTCTCTTTTACTGTATGTGCTGCACCATCTATCAATACACATTTCTAACATGACCTGTCAACTGATTATTTTAATCTCTTAATACTGTAACAAAATTATCTCCAATATAACCCATAAAAATAGGCATTTTGTCAAAAACCTTACATGTTCCTCCTGTTACTGGTAGAATATGTCCACATACCAATCTTATCTGACCATCACTCACACAACTGTCCATCAATTGCTCAGTCAATATACATCCTGATCCAATCTGAGATTGCTCTTGCATGGATATATCCTGGTGCACCTTGTTCCTCTGACCTGTTTTGTTATTCTTCTGCAAAGGACTACAACCACCATTAGTATTTACAGAATTTGACTTACACTGATCCAGGTGACTCTGCAGAAATGCTACTTTGTATGCATTTCTTGGATCTACTGAATGTTTACCTTTCTGCTTGGAAAGACAGTCTCGCACTACATGTCTGTTTATTACAATTGTAGCTCTTTATCTCACATCTTTTCTGCAAAGAGTCTGTATACTGCACATGAAATTACCCATTGTTGCTGGCATCTCTGGGACTGTTTCCATTTACAGAAAGTTTTTTGAAAAGTCTGTGAGTCTTTAGTTAAGGAAGAGTAACCATGAGCTTCAGTGAACTGATCAGCAAGATTAGACATTTCATCCTCTTTATTGAGATGTCTTTCTTTGAGAAACATAGACAGAGATTTACTACAACTATTAATGAACGACTCTCAAAAACAAATCCTTAAGACCTTCATAACTTTGTGAACCTCCAGACCATTTTTCCACATAATAATCCAATCTAGCAAGAAATTGTGAGGGACTCTCACCTTGGTCTGGTTTACAGGAACAAAATTTCGAATGAAAACCCTCCTCAGTAAGCTGGAAACGCTCAACAAGACCTGCTTCAAACCATTATACAAAGCCTCTGAAATCAGTAAGCAAGAATAAACCTCCAAAGTCCTACCTTGAAGAAGAGTAGTAAGATTAATAGCCCACGAATATGAATCTCATCTCAAACTTCTGCCAATATAAATCAATACAGTCTTTAGATTCATCAAATGATGGTAGATTAGGAAGCTTAGCCAGGGAATTAGAAAGCTCACTGAAGTACTCACAACCCCAACTCTTAACTCTCCTGCTTTCACTTTAATCAATTATGCATCCATTTTGATCTTTTCTAACTAAATTTGTCTTGATATTATCCTTGTTTCTCTCTTGGTGGCTCTCTCATCTCTCAAATTGTTCTCTCTCTTTTTCTCCACAATATTTATCAATACCTGCCCCTGCAACCCCAGTCTTTCTACATATTCCATCATGAGAATATATTTTTCAAGATGCGAACAACAAAATCTAGCAATATTACCTTTAAAAAGAATACAAATGCACAAATCATTAAGCTCCAATGCTTTGCTGCAACAATTACCATAGTGGAAACTTTAGCATGTAAGAGCACTTAACAATGATTGGTATTTTGCTTCTTAACCCTATAATTGAAGAACAATGCACTGTCTCAAAATACTTGACTAACAAAAGGTCATCCCACCACTGCCACCAAAATGTCACAGTTTTCCTGAACTGTGTTGGGTTCTTTAACCAACCAACCTACTACTTAAAGAGGATTACCTTTGTTAGCAAGTGAGAACAGAAGTAAAATAATAACAATATATTTAACACACTAATAATTAGGAATAACATAAATGAGGGTATGCAAATGATATAAACAAGTTTCATGCTACATCAAAACAAAATGGTTATATAAGTGCTGAATAACGAGCCCATCTTGGCCCATCCACCAGAACTGTGATCTGTAGCTTACAATCGTAGTGCCACGTCCCCACAGGAGTCCTAGATAACGTGTGCCCAGAAGCTTGAACTGTGGTATACTGCACCCAAAATGGCCACTGAAACAAAATACAGAACTCCCATAATCAGTCCATTCATAGTGTCGGGTCCTCTTATGTTAAGAAGTATATTAAGAAAAATCACACACGTAACAGAACCACACAGGTATCGGAATTTTCCCAAGTTCACGAAGCATGGGAACACCCCAGATCACATAGCGTTGGACTGAGAATGACACCGACCACTCAGTTCCAGTATCAATGACGTCTCAAAATCTGGCTGCCTGATAAACACTTAACGAGCCCAGTAACCACTGACATGCTAGTTACGAACTTTAAATGCATTCAGCGATATAATTGGAACTTTATACACAAATCATAATATTAAATGTGACAGTTAGGAGAGAGTGGGAAGCAAAACGGAAGAAAGAGAATATGAACGGAGGTACAGTATAAGGAATAATTATTTGTATCTACAGGCAGAAGGGACGCTGCAAAAAACCTCTAAATTGTGGCTACAATGACTGTGTGAGGTCCACTGGTGCCACTACGCCCCTTCTTGGGTCCTCTGGCTATGAAGACTTCCTTTTCATCACTACTTACAACCCATCAATTGAGCACTTTCTAGAGCCTCCACTCATCTCTTCATTTCACTCATCTATCGTCCTCCATTATCCATTCCACCTTGGAAGACATTTTGTGAGATATATATATATATATATATATATATATATATATATATATATATATATATATATATATATATATTAAGTTCCGCATTTTTTTCTTTCATTTCCTTACCACTGGCACTTTAATTCTCTACCAAATCTCACTTCTTTTACAATTGCTTCATAGTTCTCATATCACTTCTGGTGTCGACTTTCACCTCTTCTATGAAGTGATTGCTTCGTTTCCTCATGAAAACGATGTAGCTAACCCTCATCAGATTTTTGTTTCACTCACAGTTCAATTGGCATATATTATCTACTCTCCTCCAGTGTATTATTTCACTTGATCTTACAGGTGGTGATTATTGTTTCCCCTGCAATGATTTGTCCACTTTCCTTTGTAACAGGTAAGAATAATTGTTTTCTCTTACAGATGACCTTTTATATTTTCGGATTTTAAATGATTTTCACTTTTTATCCCACCTGGCATGTTTATTGTATACCCTCATGCATGCGTTGATTATGGTTTTGTTCAACATCTTATTAGAGCTATTTATTTTTCCTCTCTCCGCTGTACAGTCGATCCCCTTTCCCTTGTTATTATTTTTTTTCTCTGCTCTTGGGTCCATTCATTCATTCTGATACGTGACCATTGTTATGTCCAACCTCACTAGAATTGTGTAATATTTTATCTTTTTGACGGTCTTGAAAGTTCCTTGTCTCCAATTTTTATCAGACAGGTGACATTTTTAGTATCTTAATGGTGGGTCAGAAGTTTTTTATTTTTTTCCCAGGTGAACTTGTTCACTTCTAGTATGAAATTGGCTGGTCCAAATAGAAGTGAGCGGGATGTACTGTACAATGCTCTTTTACTGAGGTGGACGGAGAAGGGAGGAATCATCTTAGTTTACTTATGCACTGAACTCAGAGCCGTCTTAAAGGCCTCATGACTAAAGCGCCTTTGCCAGGAATACTATTCCCAAAGGTTTTGACAGAGACAATCCTATTAAACATTTAAGAAGTACCTTTGATATTAATAAATGTTCATCATCATCATCGTCATTATTCTTATCATATTAGATTGTTGAATTTACCATTAACTAATCATGAACTAACATTAAAATAGCAAGTTAAGAAAGTTACAAACAACATAGATATTCTAGAAATCAAGATATCATGATTACAAGAGGAAATTAAGTAATATTTATAACAAGGTAGTACCTAGTATAATTTAAAAGAAAAACTGCCGAAAATGTTCAGAATCTTACAAGTAATTGAAGTTATTCAACAATGAAATCAATGAAATGAAACGAAAAGAACAGGAGTGTGAGCGTGGCCAAACTGACGAGAAAGAAAAGCGTGGAGAAATGGATGTGATTTATCTTCTTTTCCTTATCACCTTTTCGTGCATCCGGTGCTTCAATCTTCCACTTTTATTCGTTATCGGCCTCTTTTTCTCGACCCTCCTGGTTCCTTTAGCCCTTGTCTCTACATCTCTACTTAATTTTCCCAGCTGTCGTGGGTCTCGTGATAGTGGGCTGCCAGCCCCGCTGACAAATTGTTTCCTCACTCGCGTCACGAGTTCATCTGGAAACTTCTGGAGAGAATGAAATATTCAGAACGGGGAAAAGGTTTTTACTCTGAGGGAAGGTGTCTCGAGTGTTGAATTATGTATTCATAAACATAGAGGTGGATTTTGGCAGTCTGCCGGTAAAGAACTAAAGGTTGATTTTTTTCCTATTTCTGTTTCTTTTCAAATTTGTCTTAATATTAGATTTACTTTCATTTTGAATAATGGAGAACCGATGAGTGGAATCCGTAATATCTTCTAGTCATGGCTGTCCAGAGGGACAAGACTTAGTTCTCATTGGGTATGTGAAAGAAATAAATAAATAAATAAAAATAAAGCAGACAAAGGGCTACCAAAATGAAGTCACCATATTCTCTTTTGAATATGGTATTTTTTCACAAGCAATAAGAACGTTCTTAGCTCATTTTCGGGAAGGAGACAAACAATCACCGACCAATACGGATTGGTGTTAACCTTGACTTAATATATCGTTATTTAACAAATATGGCCGAAAGTGGTTGTAATGTTCTTTGCTCTGTTCAGAGTCTGAGTTCATAGAAGTCTTCCTTATAGTGTCCTTCTTTTCTAAATGCATCGTTGTTACATTAACTAATGTTATATTGATTATTCATTTGAACCTTCTGCATATGCCTTTCCAACTAAGTTTTGTTTTAATAGGGTCATTTCCTTACAAATACCTATAATCTAATTACATTATTAGCAATCTCGTATTCCACTGACTCACTATGATTTCTTCCACGGGAGGTCCACGCAGTAGTAGAAGTTTCTGCTTATTGTACTTATCCGTGGCATTGCAGGGTTTTGTTGACTGTGACATGTTTTTCGTAGGTAAGTACATAGTCCAAAATATTCATTTCGTCTGTCAGTTGGGCTAGAAATCAATCGCGACTCAAAGAACCTGATTTGTGTATAAAATGACATTCCTCTATTTCAACACAAAATTGTTGAGATTTCAGAACTCCAATTGAGATGTCACTTTTCATAATAGATATACATACATAGATATATGTATAATATATATATATATATATATATATATATATATATATATATATATATTATATATATATATAGTGAGTTGTGCGAGTCTTATTACATCACCGTGATTCATATATACGCATTAAGCTACAAATGTCCTTTAATATCTAATTCACTCTACCTTGGAATTAATATATTTTCATATATGTTAACCGAAGGGGAATTTTTCACTTCATAATAAATTCGTCGGCTCATGAGCGCAAACCACGGAACTATGAATTCAGGACGTACAGTGAAGCTCTTTATCCACAAGGCTATCACGAAAGGTATAAGTTGTGTTAAATATACCCATACATTTTATGACGGATAGTAAGTGCCCTCAAATGCTTTGCACTGTATCGAAGTCCTAGATCGTGGGTTCCTAGAGAAAATACTGCGATGTTCCAGGTAGGTAATTCAGAATTCACTACATCCAGTTTAAATATGCAAATGAAACTAGGTTAGCAGTTCTGTTCCCTTATTTATGGCTTTGAATCACTACGGTCGACTGATTACCAGATGACCATTTCACTTATTTGGTGATCAGTCAGACATTACTATCAAGAAAGGTGTAGCTAGCAACCTATTCTTAAGAGCCTTACGAATTTGTTCCCCAGATTTCCTGGAAAAAGAATTTGAACTAATTCACAGGCAACTTTCATCTTTAAAGTATCCTGACCATATGATTGAGAAAGCAATTCAGAAAGCAAACGTAATTTTCTATCGACCCCCTAAAGACAAGACCAGAGACACGCCCAACAATAAAATAAAAATTCCTCACCTGGAGACGATTAAGAGAATAACCCACACCCTTGGGAAATCCAACCCTTTTGCATTTACCTACCCAAATACCTTAGCCAAATCCCTGATTAACGTCCAACAAAAGACATCTCCCAAGGACACTGGGGTCTATGAGATCCCATGCCAGGACTGTGACCAATCTTACATCGGATTTACAGGTAAATCACTTCCCCAGAGATTAATACAACACAAACGGTCAGTTAGGTATGGACAACAGAACTCGGCTATTTTCAACCATATAAATGAACATAACCATAGAATAAACTGGAATTTGTCACGTGTAATTTATAGCAGCAACTGCCGGTACAAGAGTCAAATGATGGAATCGGCCTTAATAAAAGACAAGCAGGTAATGAACATCTCAAAAGGCGGGTGGATCTCAGATGTCGTCGACAAAGTTTTCATTCAACCAACGCTTAAGAAGATTAAAGGAAGATTATCAGCGGGGGTGACCTAAATTGGCTTACTTGTGGACGGATCTCTCGGTATAAATACCACCTTTTCTGTAAACTTTTCTCATTCATATACCTGAAGAGAGAGACAGCAGTCTCTGAAATATAGTACTCTTCTCTCAATATTTTGGTGTTTTTATGGGCTCCTTTTATTAGATGGAATTCTGTTGTTACAGAACATTTTTTACCAGTCATAGATATTATATATATATATTATTATGTTATATATATATATATATATTATATATATATATAGAATATATATAATATATCTAGATATATCTATATATATATATATATATAATATATATATATTTAATATATATATCTATATATATATATATATATATATAGATATTATATTTAGATCATATATCTATATATATGATATATATATCTATATATATATATATATATAGATATATATATATAATATATAGATATCTATATTATATATATATATATATCATAGATATATATATATATCTATATCTATACTATATATCGAGGATATCGAATATATATATTCTAGATATATATATATATATCATATCGTATATATATATATATATATTCTATATCTATATATTATATATCTATCTATATATTATATATATAATATTATATATATATTATCTCTATCTATATATATATATATATAATCTATATATATAGATATATATATATATATAATATATATCTCTATATATATCGTATCTATATATATCCTATATCTCTCATCTCTCTATATCTCTCTCTATATCTATAGATCTATTATATATCCTCATATATATAGATACGATAGAATATATATATATATAGATAGATTATAAGATTTGATAGAGATATTGTATAGATATATATATATATTAGATCTATAGATAGATAAGATAGTATTAGATAAGATATATATGATATATATAGAGATATATATTATATATATAGATATATATATATAGCTATATATATATATAATAATTATATATCATATAGAATATACATATATATATATATATATATATATCATATCTATATTATATAGATTCTATATATATTAGAATATATGCTATATATATATCTATATATATATATTATATATATTTAGTATTTATTTTATAATAATATATAATATATAGTCTATATATTATATAGAGATTATACTATATATATCTATTATATTAATATATATAAGATATTAATATAATATATATATATATATAGATATATATAGATTTACATGATGGATATAAAGATATATATCATTTATTTATTCATACATATATATATATATATATATTATATATATATATATATATGAAATGTCCCACTTTTACAGAAAACAAATCTGGTCACATTAAATATAGGCTAGCCTAAGTCAGAGAACTTCCAGTGTAGCCTATGCCAAACGACACCCAGTGTAGCCTATGCCAAACAACACTCATTGTAGCCTGTGTCCAACAACTCCCAGAGTAGCCTGTCAAACAACTCCCAGTTGATGACTTACAAAGCTTTGGAAAAAGCAACTTAAATGTTATAATAGGCAAGACTAATAATGGTAGCAGTAGCCAGTTAAGGCAAGCAGCATATAAAAAGAGTTACCAACAAGCAAAGAAAGGGAAAACACATCAAACAAATAAACCTAACAAGGGTAAACTTACATACTAAAAGTGCAGAGAAACCCCAGAAGAAATTTAGCAAAGCATGCTGTAGATTAATATGTGGTGAAGAGCATAATTGCAATGAATGGGACAAGGGCCTGTGTCAGGTAAGAAAGTTGCAAACATGATACCTAACTTTGTGATAGAACCTTCAGACAAGGTACTTAAGAGTTACATTAGCACAGACATAGAAGTTATAGGTTCATCACAACTTGAACAGTATAATGGTGGGGAAATAGGCACGTTTCCATTGACAGTAGTCAAAGGTATGAGACAAAATGTTTGGGGCTAGATGGGTTAAGGTGAATAAAAGTAGACTGGCATAGTATTCTAAGGGTTACAGGTTCAAAACAGGAGCCTAGATCAGAAATTTCACTAACCTAACCTAACCTATCCTCATTGTATTACTAGGTTTTAGTGCTCATATATGCACATAAAGATATTAAAAAACCATCTTTCTTCCTCCACAGGTAAAACATGAGTACAGATTAATGAAATACCATACTGTTTGCCACAATCCCCTACCTACAGTTAAGGCTAACTGTACAGTACATGCATTATTTCATGACACTGAAATACATCACTTAGGAGATTTCAAGATTCCTACAGAGGTTCATGATACTTAAGCAGATGTTCAATAACTCCAGAGAACTGATACTACTAAATGAATTTCTAACACTACAGTATATATTGCATTGCTGTTATAAAACTAGTTATTTAATTTCTAGTAATAATTTTATATGATCAGACATTGAAAAACTTGCTTGTGCTGAAATTCTGATTTAAACAGCTCTAGTTAATGACTGAATAAATTTTATTATTCATCAGAGATAGTAATATTGTGTTTTTGTTATATAGTAGTTCCCCTTAGTTACTGTACTACCATCAGAAGGGTGTTTTTCTAAACAGGTCTGCCCAGCTTCAGAACAAAATGACTCAAATTTTCTGATGTGCATTAAGAGTAAATGTAAATCATTACTACCCAATGACAAAATAGTGATACTGATGGTGGATGAATCTCACCTAAAACCATATTTTCATTATAAAGGCAAAACTATTGTCGGTTCAGCCTTTGACAGTAGTGAAGCTGCAACAAGGGCATTTTATTTTATGTTGAACAGGTAAAGTCTATATTCAAATAAGTTGTACAAATTAACACTAAAAGCCTAAAAGCAGATGTTCTGTGTCACGAAAAATTAGTGGACGAATTTTCCGAGACGTATTTTCTGCTCCTCCATTTTTTCCCCGCTTGCAATGTAAGGCGAATTACCACGTATAAGGCAGATTGGCGGCTGCAGTGAAATGGTTCCTTTTTGTGTGTACACATTTATTGGTCATCGCCTCTCCTCTCTCATTGCTTAATCACTAAATTCTTGTTGTCTTATAAATTATATGAAAAACAAAGGAATGTTTCCTTCTTAAAGAAAATAAATTCTGACTAAAATGACTAACCTCATCTGCTCGGGTATAAACCACCTTTCACGCGGTTCTCGGCCTCTCTCTTTTAATTAGCGTGGTAGAGTTAACAACTCTTGCGGGTCTTGAACATGGTGTGAGGGTGTGAGATTGAGCATGAAGGGCGGCGATGAACCAGAATTGCACATATTGAGTAATCGTTCCCTTTTGTAGCCATCGCTGGGCTAATTGAATTTGATCAATACAAAACATGTTTGGAATCTTCTAGGAAATGTACTGGCATTTGTTTCGTTAAAAAGTGCGGCTTGATTTTTTGAAATTCTCAGTATTTTTGAGTGGTCACGTGGCCACATAGAATTTGTTCAAGTGTAGTGTGCTTAGCCACATAATGCTATCATTAGGAAAGTAATTTCCTATATTTCCAGCCCTCCACAACAGCCTATAGTGTATCCCCACCCATATCAGATTAACAAACCCATTTTTCCGTGTATGTTTCAGTAAATTCGCTAAAATGTATCAGGAATAATTGGCTTGGCCAGAAAGTTATAAATAAAACAATGAAGTTCCCTCAGTTCTCTTTTGATGTGAATAATTTGGCAAACAAAATTCATTATGCACCATTCAGCCCTTTGAAAAAACTTCATGATGTACTATGAGATTCAGGGCCTCTGTAACACGGTTTTTTCGCAATAACTTTTTATCTATGCATTTCATAAATATAACGCTTATTCAGAATACATATTATATCAACACATAAATTTTGAGTGTATTCTGCACTACGTAGGTTGAATAAATTTGGTACTTATAATGCAAAAGTAACCTTTTTTGAAGACGGGCCAACTTACTCAGAGAAAAGGTTTCGAACGCACTCGTTACGTAACTTATGACATCATTTCTTCCCTCTTTCTCGATGGATGATTGGCTATACGTAACGAAGGCTAAACCTCTGGCAACAATGACATACAAATTTAAATACAAGCAAAGCAGTACACCTTTATGAACTATGGAACCTCTCCACTGATAATTGTCATAATGAACAAACCAATAAAATATGTTAATAAATACAAAAATACTTCGATTATTAGTCTAACTCCCAAAATAAGTTTCCAAAGAAATTACAGTCTACTTTATAGGTCACAATCAGATTGACAAGATGTAGGGAATACTTGGTAATTACCAAAAACATAGTAGACAAGCTTGATTTGATAACTGCTATATCCAATGTCAAGCAATTTTTATTTATTGGCTATCTACCTATTTACTGAAAAAAATAGCAGGTACCGTATATTGGCTTTAAACCTTCACCAATAATTATCGTCAGAATGGTGACTTCATGAGGCTCCACCCACTTTCGCCTCGTTATAATTCAGGATAACACTGAAGGCTACCATGGGCATTGTTGGATTAGAAAATTTAACTTCTGGCTATAAAAACTAATTTCTCGAGTAGTTGTAAGAAGTGCTAAATGATTCTCAAGGATCCCAGCAGTTGGTCTAAACGTTTAATTCATGTATATTACTGCTATACTGTTGCGGCACTACTGCTACAGTAGTATTACTACGCTAGCACTGATACCCCACCCACATCTATGTATCGTCTTTGGGTTTCAGAGCCGATGGAATTTCTGTCTGGTGGATGGGCGGGGCAATATTTAGTCAAAAGTTGTTTGTTTACCTTGCTTACGTAATGAATGTTTTTCGACTCTTGGCTCGTAATCATTGGCCATGGCGTCGGCTAGACCATTTTTACTCTATAAAAATTAAAACTATCGGGTTTAGGTTATTGATAATGCTGACAAAATTTGTGAGTGGTTGTAAAATATACATATGTCAACTTTCAGCTACATCCGATGCTTTGACAAGGAGCAAAGTCCAAAAAACCGTGTTACAGAGGCCCTGAATCTCATAGTAGATGTTTACTCTTTGAGCATTCATAATAACTTGTCATTAAAAGCGCTATCTCCCTACACTTCTGAGAAACAATATGTTCATTTAGTTTTACAAATATTCAATGAGTATCTCATT
>NC_061100.1:61944293-61959293 GCF_015104395.2 Macrobrachium nipponense
ACCAGATCTTGACGAGACCATTGCACTTGGCAAGTCCATGGGGCTGGTCGTCGACGAGGACGACATCAATGAACTTCTCGAGGAATACCAAGAGGAGCTTACAACGGATGACCTGAAGGAGTTGGAGGCCATGCAACATAACGTCGTTCAAGAAGAGTTCTCTAGCAGCGGCGAGGAGGAGGACGACGACTCTATGACAACTTCAGAAATTAAGGATGCTCTAGCTGCTTTTCATAAGGTGCAATCATTCATAGAAAAGAGACACCCCGAAAAGGCTTGCACAGGTCGTATGCTTGCACAGTTCGATGACGTTTGCCTGAGTCGTTTCAGGAACATTGTCAAAAGTAGGCAGAAGCAATCTTCCTTGGATAGTTATATTTTAAAGAGGCCTTTAGTAGGAGTAGTAGTAAGTAAAAAGGAAGAACCAAGTGATACTAAAAAACAGAAAGTTGAAAGTGGTGAAGAAATTGAAATTTTGTTAAAAAAAAAAAAAAACGTAAAGTATATAAAAGTTTTTAAAAATGTAAATATCAAAAAAAGACAACAAATTTTTTTTTTCAATTTTAAGTTTTTTGGAAAGTTAAGTGTTACAGTTTTGTTAATGTGTTTCGTAAAGTTTAGTTTATGTCTTCCTTACATTTTTTTATGTTTCGTAAAGTTAAGTGTACGTATGTATCTGCCGTTTGTCGTCCTCCTCTGTCGCCACTTTCGGAGATAGCCTCACTCAAAGGCAAGCTTTCACATTTTACTACAGTATGTACATACAGTATTTCTTGTATACCATGTACACTAATACACTTTATTTACAGGTATACTAGCAGTACGTATTAAGTTAGGTATTGAATGGTCCAAATTGTTGTAGTATTTCATTGTTTATAGGTCAATTTAGCTTTATTATGAAATTTACTGGGTTGTTTTTGGAGGGCTTGGAACGGATTAGCCATCTTACATGTAAAATGCGGTCCAAGATATGAAAAGCTCATGATACGAAGGCCGCCTCGGAACAGATTAATTTCGTATCTCGAGGTACCACGGTATATATATATATATATATATATATATATATATATATATATATATATATGATATATATATATATATATATATATATATATATATATATAATATGCTATATATATATATATATATATATATATATATATATATATAATATGCTATATATATATATATATATATATATATATATATATATATATATATATATATATATATATATGTTCGTACACCCCCCTGTTCACTAAACTACACAAACTGGAAACTCTTACCTGTAGTCAGTAGTGCCCTCTGTCTGCAATCATGTCATTAGGCTATTAAGATCTCATAAGTACAAAAATATACTATTTATTACCCAAAGCAGTTGATTATAAAATAGGACAAAATGATTAACCAGTCATAATGGCAGAAAGCCCAAAACTGCCCATAAAGAAACCAGTAAGTTAACATTCTACCCTTCTGACTAAGAATTCTCTCCCATACCCAAAATGTCAATAAGTTCATCGTATTAGTCAGGTTAGAGATTCCTGTCTCTAAATTAGCCATGGAATAGGACCCATCTGTAATATAATAATGAACAAAAGATAGATTACACACATCACTCTTTTCAAAGTATTCACGTAAAGAGAGTATTTCACACTTCTCCCTCTTTTCCCAAGGTAACGGTTTTCTAAGTTTTTATAAAATATGTCCTACCTTTATGATGGGGCTTTGTCTCTCGACACTCAGCATGTAACACCTCTTAGCTTGCACCTAAAGGAATCTGACTTTTGCAAGTGCCTTGGACTATTAGGCCTGTAACACCCGTACAAACGAATGTACATGCCTCACAACCGGGTGAGTGATCTCTCAGTTAAACTGCTTGCGTATTCAAATTCCTCTCCCATGTAAGCTGGCCCTACATTCAGCCTGTCTCCAAGCGAGAAGTGATATGTGACTTCACTTAACATTACATTGGCATTTTAAACATATTATTAATCATTGCCCCTCTTTTCATCTGACAGAGCTCGGCCACCTAGAATTGCTAGATCCCGCCTAGCCACTGTTACACAAACAGCTCATATATATAAAACACAATGGCCGGCTCAAAAAAAAAAAGTAGTGCACTCCCGTCGCGCACCATATCGGCAACTAATGCACAATGTATCAATTTACCACATGACTTAGGGCCACCTCCGTTGCTGGAGCCCTTGTGCTTCGTCGAATACACAAAAGTTTAAGAACTCCTAGCACACAAATGGTGATCAGTATAGCACCTAGCATGACCATTAATATTGGTATAGTGTAACGGTCATCGAAAAAAAATTCCTCTTCATCACTATCCTCCGGCGGCGGGACTGTAACGGTCTCCACTGTAGGCGGAATTCGAGCTGCCCCATGGTTTCCATGCAAGTGTCCATGAAATATTTTCGTGGACGAGTTGTAGACATGACGACTAAGTACCATGAAGAAATCCAAGAGAACCCTGCAGGAACCATCAAACAGCTGGGATCCCTGTAGGACGAGCAAATTGTTGTAGACGCAGGTCGAGTGTGTAAACCAACTCAAAACAACTCAGCACGCGCCATTATTCAGCGTCTGCGACCCTCATGAGTGTATCCAACACCCTCTCGTCGCGAAACTGTTGATTCGACGTTTTCTACTGAAGGAAACGTGGTCACCACTCCATTATCAATGAAATATCCCGTGACTTCTATGCAAGTATTACTCGCACCCGGCTCATCAAAGACTGTAGACTCCTGATTTATCCGAGAAATTATCCTGAGACGGTATATCGAAGACATCTCATCCTTTGCAAAGGCAGTCCATAGAAACGCCATTCGTGTGTAGACTCGACTAAACCTCTGGTACTGTAGAACGAAGTCGTCTCCATCTCCATCATCACGTAGAGTTGGGAATTCTCCAAAGTCATTGTGTGTCCGTATTTAAAATGTCTACATGGTCATAAAATAACTAAAGTCCTGTTGTACCCCACAAATCCGTCATTAATTAATATACTCAATCTACTAGTCAAACATCAAAAAATTCCTCGCTAAACCAAATATAATCTTTACCCACTGAATCCTCACAAATAATCCCATATATGACAAACATGCTATCAAAAGAGAAGACATAAGTCTAACAGCAAAAACCCCTTTATGGTTTATATAACTAGCCTCCATAAAATATAATGCCAAACACCCCTTCTATCCAACTCACATACCCTGACAAATTATGTCTCCTATCTAAAAGAAAAATGCTATTTAGAGCTTAACCCCCAATACAATCTCTCGTAAGAAAAGAAAAAAAAGAAAAAGGAGAAAAAAAAGAATAAGATAATAACAACAATATTAAGTGAGCTTTCCCCCCCATTACACAGCGCACATAAGAGAAAAAGAAACATATATAATTCAATATCTTTCCCAAAACAGAATGTGTACCGCTACGGAATCTGCTACCGCAGCAAATCCATCGACCAGAAACAACCAGAAAAGAATCCCCTTACATGATATGTTCCCGTGAAATGCCATAATCAGCATCTACGAAAATAGTGCAAATCCCCGAGTAATCAACTCCAAAGGGGAAAATCTGCAACCGGACTCATTACAGCAACGTTAGCAAAAAATCCACCTGTGAACACTTCAGGTGCTTCGAACTGCTGCATAGTCACACTTGCAACGCCAGAAACTCACGATTCTCAAAAAAAATTGTTCTATACTGAAACTACATCAGCACATTCTACAGAACTATCTCTAGGATATGACCAAGGTGTTCCAAAGATTAATGTCACCTCCATATATATAAACCATGGTCTTAATAATAACACCACTCTGGTGATATAAATATTTCCTCTATTTAATTAATGACCCCATACCAAAAAAATCATCCCGTTTCTCAGCTAAAGCAAAAAAAAATTGCCATTTTTCAACACGTATCTACGTAAAATATTGACTCCGAAATCTTACGCCTAAACGCCGCAGATTTGCGCATAATAAAAAAAAAACGTAGAAGGAAATAAAAGAGAGAAAAAAAATGTGAAGGCATTCTGTCACCAAATCGCAAAAAACAGACAATATATTAATCATCACAACCAATTCTTTTCAATTTCGAGATATGTGTTAACCTCGACTGACCTGTTTGTTCATTTAAGACTACAAATCTGTTTCCAATTTTCTCTTCAATGACTTTAAAAGGACCTTCAAACTTTGGGCATAGTTTGTAATTTAATTCATTTCTCACGTTAAGTTTTAAAAATACCTTGTCTCCGACATTGATCTTGGGATCAGACGATTTACTATTACTCTTCTGTACCATATCTCTGGTTGTGGATTCGAGATTACGGCTGAGACGTGTGTCTCTCTCTCGCTGTGGATATCAACGCCTCGACCATATCCTCCCCATGATGAGGCATAGTTAGCAAATCAAATGTGCCTCAAATGGGGACATTTTAATTGAATCACTAACCATAGTGTTAATAATATGTCTAACAACATTAATATATCTGTCCCAATTCTTATCATTACCACCTACAGTTTTCCTGAGAGCCTTGAGCACTTTCCTGTTTGCTCGTTTGCACAACCCATTTGCCTCGGCTCTGTATGGAATAATTGTCACTTTCTGTATCCCCATGACTTCAGCTAAACATTCCAAGGTTTTGTTCACAAATTCCCTCCCATTGTCGGTTAATAGAAATTCGGGTGAGCCATATCTGCAAATGATACCATTGAAAAACGCTATGGCTACTTCTTCTGCCGTTTTATGCTTAAGTGGGAAAATTTCTACTATCCTTGTAAGTTCATCTATTATCACTAACAAGCACTTGTTCGCATATCAAGACTCACAAAAATTCCCTAAGATATCCATATGTATTCTCTGAAAAGGTCTACTCGGTATAGGATACGATCCTATTTTGCATGAAGTTGTCCTTGCAGGCTTACACGCGTTGCACACCGTACAATTCCTTAGGAAATTTTCCACATCTTTCTCCATATTTTTCCAAATGTATTTAGCACGAACCTCATCATACGTTTTTTCTATTCCCAAGTGAGGACTACCGAACCTGCAATGAACTATAACCAAAACTACTGGGATTAGGACCTTTGGAATTACGATCTGTGCTGTATCTCCTTTACTTTCACTGGTTCTCAACTTATATTTAAATAATTTTCCTAAACAATAGATTACCTTCTAACTCCAAACCCGAAAAAGGCAGCTTATAACGTTTCCTGACTAATTCCCCTCTTAGAAACGCTTTTGCATCTGCTAAAATCTCGTCTTCATCTTGCCTTTGCTCTACGAGAGGTATATCCCATTGTATGGTTTCGCTAGTGACTTGCGCGACTTGGAAACCTTCCGTGTCATGAAAACTCCTGCTGAGAGCATCAGCAACAACGTTAAATTTTCCCTCTATATATTTGAGCTTTGCATCAAAATCTCTGATAGTTAAAAACCATCGAGCTCTTTTTGGCGAAATATCGGCTTTATTAAAAAGATCTAGTAATGGTTTGTGGTCTGTAAGATCTTCTACTTTATTCCCCATCAGTAATATTTTAAAATGAACTAAGCTCGACACTATTGTAAAGGCTTCTTTATCTATGGTGGCCATGGACTTCTTGTTGCTGCCCTTTGTCCTGAACTTCCTGCTATAAAAAGCTATAGGATGAAATTTCCCATCGAACTTTTGCATAAGGCAAGCACCTATACCTTCCTGGCTTGCATCAGTCACTAATGTAAAAGGTTCCTTAAAATCTGGAAACTTCAAAACAGGGGGATTCATTAGCGCCCCATAATCATTTCCCATATCACCAACGTGTGTTTTAATATTACCTTTCTCCATAACACTCGTATCACCGCCATTAATACCACCGAGCACATCTCTTTCAATAACCTCCATGTCCTCCATTCTATTCACGTCCTCATACGGTAGAAAATTACCTGGTATCCCAACTGTTATCCCATTAGCCCCCGCATGGATCGAAATCTTGTGTCTTCTACAAGCCGGATGACCCAGCAAAATTTTATTGCCCAACGCAATTCCTCTTATTACCAAAAATGGTTCTGTTAACACTCTGTCACCGAGAGTAAACTGTACTTGAACACAACCCAGGGTATTTAATCTATGGGCTTGCACATCACACACCGTCTCCGTTGAGGGTTGCAAAGGGTAATTGGAAAATACGGATTGATACAGATTATAGTCCATTAGATTTACTGAAGCCCCCGAGTCTATAAACACCGGGATATCCACATCCCTTACTGTTCCATAGACTATAGGCTTGGGCTCTGGGGCGTCCCCCACGAGACCACAATGGCATTTACCAATCACCTGTACCCTTTTTGTTGATCGGGCTTCCAAAAATTTCGCCAATCTCTTTGCCCTCTGGTTTGACCTGCCTGGGAAGTTCTCACATTATGATTACCAGAACCTTGAGGTGTGGGTCTTGCATCTCTCCGTATCTGAGACAGACAAGACTGCCAATAATAATCAGTACTTTTACACATTCCACAATATTTAACCCTACACAATTTCTTTGGATGCCCTGGTTTATTGCAGTTGAAACAGCGCAACTGCTGTTGCTTTTGATCGATCGATCTTTTGTTATACTCAAATTTTGCACACAGACGAGGAGGAGAAAATTCGTGTCTCTTTGTACTCTATCCCTTGGGCCTGTCCCGTTAAAAATTGTGCTATCTACAGTGGGACATTTAGACCTGTGTTTATCTATTTGGGTATAAAGTAATTCTTCGTCTGAAGTACGTTCAATCTTTTCATGAAAGCTATCCACTATCGCATCCGGTACCTTGTGCAAGAGCAGGGAAAAATAGATCAGTTTATGAATATTATTTAGAGAGAGATTATCCCCTGTAACCCATTTAGATGTTTTCAATTTTCCTACCCAATCCGCCACTGCATCAAACAGTTTTGAACTATGTTCTACGAGACTATTAGTGCCCTTCCGTAGTTTATAAAGACCCCGAAGGTCCTTCACCATATCTCCGTGTTCCTTTGAGCCATATGCTATTTTCAAAAATGCTTGCAAGTCCGTTCAGGTACGACATTTTGTAAATTGGAAACTCCTTGAGCGGTGGGAGAGGTCTCCCTTATTGAAATCTAGCAAGGCTTTCGCCTCTCTAAAGGCCTCTACATCGTCTACTGTATTCTTTCCCGCTAAATAATTGTTAACTCCTTCAATAAAGATATTTACAGGTTGTGATAGTACGCCATCTACATTCCCTCTGAATGGACTAACGCCCGCACTAATGTTAGTCACGTGATGTAGTAGCGTCATAGTGTTTTTAGTGTCCGCCATTTTTCCCTGTTTCCAAAAGCTATTTTGTTCTATAAGCTTCCTGATCTCAATAACATCAATGTATTTATATACACCAAACCCAATTAAGAAAAATTAACACAAGTTTTCCCCCAATAATGGATAACAAAAAGCGAACACGCCCCGCACCCAATATTTCAAAATAATAATCCCACAAAAGTAACAATAACAAAAAAAACAAAACAAAAATAGGGAGCGGATAGAAAAGGAAAAAAGAATGCAAAGTGCTTACCAATCAATTTGCCTCAGCAGCCGTGCCTGTTCCCAGTTCTCTCTTTCTCTCTCTCTCTCTCTCTGGCGTGACTCGCAACAAAATCTTCGCTCAAGTAAATTCGCCACAAACAAACACAAGGAACATGAACAAAAACAAAAAGGTAAAAAAAAAGATATAAAAGATAAAAAGAAGAAAATAAGAAAGAAAACTCGAAAATACACTCACATTCTCATACGACCGGAAACCGAATTCGTATCCACACCGCGAATATGCGTGAACTGCGAAACACTTTAATATTTCGAAAATTAAACTTTTCCTCTTCACGTTTTAAAACACTATTATTTCAGAACCTCAAGACATTGATACGGACTTAGCCTGAGAGACGAACAGCTTACCTCTGGCCGACCCATTGAATCAGCAAAAAGAGCCCCGAGTTGCCTGTGACATGATTGATGACCTCTTTTTCCTACCAAAAAAGAAAAGACCTCCTCTATCTAACTAGTCAACCGTCTCTTCGGAGCATACCTACAGTTTACAAAATATATAAAAAGCCTCTTAAACCGGCTGCCCCCACTGTCCCCCCCCCCCCCCGTTCACTAAACTACACAAACTGAAAACTCTTACCTGTAGTCAGTAGTGCCCTCTGTCTGCAATCATGTCATTAGGCTATTAAGATCTCATAAGTACAAAAATATACTATTTATTACCCAAAGCAGTTGATTATGAAATAGGACAAAATGATTAACCAGTCATCATGGCAGAAAGCCTAAAACTGCCCATAAAGAAACCAGTAAGTTAACATTCTACCCTCCTGACTAAGAATTCTCTCCCATACCCAAAATGTCAATAAGTTCATCGTATTAGTCAGGTTAGAGATTCCCGTCTCTAAATTAGCTATGGAATAGGACCCATCTGTAATAAAGATAATAATGAACAAAAGATAGATTACACACATCACTCTTTTCAAAGTATTCACGTAAAGAGAGTATTTCACATTTCTCCCTCTTTTCATCTGACATATATATATATATATATATATATATATATATATATATATATATATATATGTATGTATATACATATATATATATATATATATATATATATATATATATATATATATCTCAAAGAGAGTTAAGAGAACATTTCCAATCTTTCCCGGTTATTAATGCGAGATATTCCTCCCAGAATCTTCAATTTGTGGTAATAATGAGGTTTGTCTAGGATCTCATGAGTTTTCCTAATTGATAAGCAACCGCCTCCTTCTCTCTCGCTAAGAAGCTAGAACCATGAAATAGAGAAAATTTTCTTCACGGGATAATTATCCTTATTTTATTTCATTTGCCTTCAAGAAGCCGCTAGTCATGATATCAATGGCAATTTTCATGAGTGAATCCTGATAATTCTTTTTTAATTCGCTTTATTGTCACATATTAAGGGTAAAACATTTGTAAAAATGTGTTGAAGTAAGGAATTTATATGAAATTTTTATATTTTAACTATCGCAAAATAACTGTTCGGTATATGGTGGTTAACTGTAAAGAGTTTTTGGGTATCTTGATGTGTAAAACATACTTATCATGCAGCAAATTGTTATAACTCGTTTTGTGTTGTGAAACTGCAACGAAGGAAACAGCAAAGCTAGTGCTGTAAAATCGCTCATCCTGTTGTTCTTTATAACTTTGTGGAATTCACGTATTTGGTGTCTTTCTATTTCGATTGCCCTCATAAAGGCTCTCATGTTAGGGAGTGATCGGACACTTTCATTGCAGGTGTTTTAGAAACGCTTCACATTTTCGAACGGGTCTTACCAACCTACTTCGGGTGTCTCTTGATAATGCTCTTGTATATGATTAGAATAAAGAAATTACTGGTACCAGTAAGAAGTGAGAACGGTTTATTATTTGTACTTTGACTAATTGCACCATCATCGCACACATGAAATAAAGATGAGCATAACATTTAATGCCACTGTATATCTTTAAAACGTGTACAATGTCACTCTCCAACAGTGGCATAGATGCTTATTCTGCTCTCGTCTATCGCGAATTTTGAATTTCTTTTGCGGAACTTAATGTTTTGTCAATTTCGATTAACATTGATATCTGGATTTTCGCAAATGATATTATCAAGACGCATTTGATAGACCTGCTACTGTTTCACAGACTCACAGTACAAGGTACAAGGAGCAAATAAAAAATATAATATTTTAGAGGAACATGCTTAATATATTTCATTACATGATTACAGCGATATGAATTTGCATCATCAGTTATGAGTATACATGTGCAGTTTATTTCCCTATATATTTATTCATATATTTGTTTGTCAAATCTATTCATGTAATGAAAGACTACATCCATTTCCTTGCGAAATGCATGACTGGCATACTATTTTCTCATATACTCATGGGTATTTTTTCCGATCCTAAACTGTAACGTACTTTTATTTCTGTCTGTCCAGCTGTCTGTCTGCCTGTCTGTCTCTTACACATATTCTTACACACGCACGCGCTCGCACTACTACCATATCTCTTTGTGTTGAATTATCTAATCTTATCTAACCTTTATCCCTTCTCTCTTTCACGATCACTATGTAGAAAAATTTTTGAGTCTTATCTTGTAATACAAGCTTCATTTCCACATAAATCATTATATACTCAGCACGAGGAAACTCATCGCAAACGCAGGCAATGTCTTCCCTATCTACACGTATTACCATATGCATATATAAGAAAGAAGTTATAAGAACGAGTATTGATTCTAGTTTCTGTACTCTTTCACAGACTATGCCAAGGCAGAGGAACCAGCTAGACAGGCTATTAGTGGTGAGTAAAGGAATAGTAAGTTTTTGTTTATTACTGATTGATAGCTTAGATTCTACAGAGATGTTATACCATATAAAGATGGAGGTTAGTACGTATAAATACATACATACATATATATATATATATATAATATATATATATATATATATATATATATATATATATATATATATATATAAAGATTCCAGGCGAAGATATTAAACTGCATTCTGCAGGGTCCAAGAAACACATCAAAAAGGCCATATTTATTCATAAGAGACGTTTCACACATTGTCCATGTGCATCCTCAATCTGCAAGAATAACATAAAATATGTTAAAATTAAAAAAAACAAAAACTATTTTATAAATACAGTTGATTGAGAAAAAATTGAAAAAAATTAAAATCAATGCAAATTGAAAAGTATACATAAAAAAGGAACCAGTTTTCTTTGGTTTGGTGAGAACTGGTTCCGTTTATTACGATATACTTTTCAATTTGTAATAATTTTAATTATATGTAAATTCTTTCTCTCTGCTATACTTTTAAAATAGTCCTTTGTAAATTTTAACGTGTTATATGTCATTCTTGCAGACTGAGCATGCACGTAGAGGATGTGCGAAACGTCTTATGTAAATATGGCTTTTTTTATGTGTTTATTGGACCCTGCTGAATACTATATATATATATATATATATATATATATATATATATATATATATATAGATATATATATATATATATATACTATACTATATATATATATATACATAGATATATATATATTCTATATAGATATATATCATATAGTATATATAATATATAGATTAGTATATAATATAGTATTATATAGAGATATATATATATACAGATATATATATATACTAATATAATTACTATATATATATATATATATAGATTTATATATACATAGATTTATAGATATTATCTATATATCTAGATATATATATATAAAAAAAATATAATATATATCTATATATAGTATATATATATATATATATATTATATATAGATATAATAATATATAGAATATATATACCGATGTGGGGGGGTATGTATATATAAACTATATATATATTTAATATATAAAAATCTATATAATATGTATATATATTATATTTGATATATTATATAATTATATAATAATAGATATAATATATGTATGAATATATTTTATAATATATATATATATATATTATATATATTTTTTTATAATATATCTATATATATATATATATATATATATATAGATGGATCTGACCGAGTATGTGTCGATTTTATACGTTTGAATGAGAAAACAATTCCTTACCGTTATCCAGTCGCATGTATACCAGACCTTTAGTAGAAATTGGGTGACATGATATTTATAGTTCAACTGATTGAGCGCAGGGTTTTTTGTAGGTCCCTCTTAGCGAAAATAGTAAGGAATATACTGCTTTTTCAGTGTCCAAGGGGCACTATTAATTTACGCGGATTCCTTTTGGTTTGTCAGGTAGTCCTATGACTTTTAAGAGGTTAGTAAACATAGTTTTGCTCGGGCTATTGGGTAAAAATGGTTTTGTGTACATGGATGATATATTGATTACTGACTCGATCGAGCATCACATTGAAGTGCTTAAGGAAGTACTTAGGAGACTCAGGTTAGCAGGATTGAAAATTAAGCTGGCTAAGTGTTCCGTCTTTAAGAAGCAAATTACATATTTATGTCTTGTCATATCTAGATAGGGAGTTAGAGTAAATGACGATAAAGTCAAAGCAATTCCAGTTTTTCCTGTCCCTAAGACAAAGAAGCAAATTAGGTCATTCCCGGGAATTGCTGGATATTTTCACAGATTTGTAAAAGGGTTTTCTGACATAGCAGCTCCTTTAACAGATGTGTTGCGGGAAGACATTAAATTTTATTGGGGAGAACCGCAACAAGTAGCTTTTCAGAAAGTTAAGGATGCATTAATGAATCCCTCAGTTCTGAAATATCCAATTTCAGCAAACCTTTCATACTAGTGACTGATGCCAGTCAGGAGGGTATAGGTACTTGCCTTATGCAAAACTTTGATGGGAAGCTCCATCCAATAGCCTATTATAGCAGGAAATTTAGGACAAAGGGCTGTAATGAAAGACCAATGGCTACCATAGTTAAGGAAGACTTTGCAATAGTATCAAGTTTAGTTCATTTTAAAATGTTACTGATGGGGAATAAAGTAGAAGTTCTTTCAAACCAAAAGCCATTATTTGGATCTTTTTGATAAACCCGACCTGTCACCCAAACTTTAACACGGGAATCTGAATATAAAATATACATTTTACAACATTACACACAATCACTGATTGGAATTTATTGCATTACAAAAACCCCAGCATAAGAATGTACACACACACACACACACACACACACACACACACACATATATATATATATATATATATATATATATATATATATATATATATAATATGCAAACCTACAAAGATGCCTAGAGAACTGCATCTCAAAACCCTTTGATAAAACAAGGGTAAAAGAAATTGGAACATATTCAAAGGGGCATGTGGATGGAACAAGTCCCTTAGCTAATGCAGTTCCCTTTCTCCAAACAGAAGGAACACTTCCGAATCCAATTACTCTTTTGCAAATGGTAATCTTAGGAGCGATGAAATCAGCTTAAAAAATGGGAAAGATCTCATTAGGGTTTATGCCAACATAATTATCAATGCCCAGAGGCAAACCTTTACTTCTCTAGACCTGAAGGCCATTGAACACAACTTTGGCTCTGGAAAGCATGACTAAAGTAACTCTAAGGACTCTCCACACTTTTGACACTTGAGCCAAAAGTTTTGCCTTCAGCTCAAGCAAGGGAAGGCATGCCCAAATCAACTTCAAAGAGTGATGCCATGAGGGTAGACCACACTTATGGTCATCACCACTAACAGAGAGATCTCATTCACACCCTTATTATAAGCCCTCTCAAGTCTCTCATAGGCCACCATAGCTTGACATCTAAACTCAGTGAAATTCTGCACAAAATGTCTGATAGATTGTTTGCCGGAAAGAAGTAATAACATATAAAACAAGCATAAAGGAGTGTTTGCTAACTTAACAAAATTAATATCAGGAACAATTTTTACATGTGAAATCAAAATTGAAATGTGTATGCCCATAAAAGTCACTGAAATTAGATTGGTCAACAGGGAGAGCTGGCACACCAAATGAGGACTAATACATCTCCAGATTTTTCAAACAACATATTATGTTACAATTTTCAAAGATGGTGTAGGAATAAAAAAATTATCATTATTTACTTGTTATTTACTTGATATTATTGATGGTTTATCCATCATCTACTCTCCTTTGTTAGGAAACAATTTACTTTGAATACGGACAAAGGCGCTTAAAACGTTTTAGTCAAGTAATGTATTTTCAACGTTTATTTCACTACATTCGAAAAGCACAAGTGAACACTCTTCCTGTTTACAGACTTTCCTTGTTTTTCACTAATTGTAGTCTTAGTCACCGTCTTGGCAACTATACACCATCTTGATCATGGACCTCATTTCTTGATTTTGTGCTTTCCTTTTCTTAATTTACAATCAAAATTGTCGCTGAATTCATATCTTAGAAGCCATCATTATAACATTCTTTCATTATTGACATATCTTATTGAATTCATATCTTAGAGGTCATCATTCTCACATTCTTCTCATTATTAACATATGTGTGGGTTTTCTCCTCTGACTCTCATTTTTCGTTATCTTTACTCCTTTGTACACATTTTAGTTTTCAGCAAAAGACAACAGTTACTATTTTGCCAGCTTTGCCTGTCCGTCCGCAATTTTTCTGTCCGCTCTCCGACCTTAAAAACTACTTCGGCTAGAGGGCTGCAAATTGGTAAGTTGATCATCCGCCTTCCCATCATCAAATATACCAATTACCCACAAGTACAGACGTGTGCATTACATTTTAATGTGCCTTATTATGATGATAACTTAATAAAATCACTAAATTCACATACACTCCCGGGAAAACTACCTTGAAAATGCTTACGAACCGCATCTCCGTGATAATAAAGTTCTAATTGTTACAAACTAGTACGAATATCAGTAATCTACTATAGTCTATATTATTATTTATCATCGGATTTTGCATTATTCATGCGATCTAGATAAAATAAAACGTGTGTGTTTTCTTACAATAAAATCACCCTGAATACTATATTGCTTTCAGATTTTATATGCGTAATATGTGAAGAGAAAATGAAGAATATATCTTACCATGTTGCATCCGTACTTGACTCAGCCTGAAAGGAAGTCAAGCTTTTTAATTCTTTGTTGTTTATTACTTCACTGAGATTGTTATTTAGTATCCCTCAAGTAAGTCTCTTATACCTCTTTCGTTTGAAAATATATTCATATAATAAAATTATAAACACTATTCTGAAACAACCTGATTAAAGCTTAGGCTGAGTTGAAGAGTGCGAAATCTGTCTACTGAGTTCAACTTCTTTGCTAGACTGAATTCCCTGCGGCCCGCCTAGATGTGAGCTAACGATAACAGATGCATCACTCTGATTATTATTATTCTTTTCCTTATCAGATATGTCCAGACATACTATATGATATTGAATTGAAAATGTTCGGCAATCATAA
>NC_061100.1:61964293-61994293 GCF_015104395.2 Macrobrachium nipponense
AAGTAGGGCATAATATGTCCCAGTGCACTGCCTTTAGCAATTATGATGAACGTAAGGAACGTTGTTTGCAGTTAGATATGTGCTGTTTGTTCAAGTTCAGCACATTTAGCTGATCAATGTCCTGGCAAGTTAAACAAGATGTCATATGCTTGTGTGCACTGTAAGGCATTTTCTCATATTTCACCTTTATGTCCTGTCTCTAATGCTAAACAGACTATGCAGTAAGATTTCAGCCTTTGTTACTGCCTGTCATCATCTTGACATTTCAGGTCGATAAGGGCTACCAAACCGTTAGGTGCCTTATAGATACGGGCAGTCAAAGAAGTTATCTCAACCAAGAGATTGATAGTAATATATGCAGTTCCCATCTCATGTCTGATATTACCTGAGTTCATCACCTTTTTAGGTTCTTCTTCAAAGCCTCTCAAAGAAGTAAGACTTTGAGTCACAGTTCCTGGTGGTAGGAATGTTCAAATGCCTATTTTGGCAGATGTCGATTTTTGTCATAACTTCGGAGTGTCTAATTTGGATGCCACTTTGAGTAATTTACAGTCAGAGGGCATTTCCTTAATTGAATCAGATTTAGCTTGTAAGGAAAGTTTTGAAGTTCAAGGTCTTATTGGGGTAGATCTTTTACAACTTTTCCCTGAATTCAGTTTATTCAAATGCAGTCAGGGTTCTGCTTGGAGAGTATCTGAAGGATTAGTGCCTTTTGGTGACATTTGAAATTTCTTACCTCAAAGTGAATCCAAACCTGGGTTGCAGTGTCAGAGTCCGTTGACTAAAGAGAATGAATATGTCAGTATGGTAGACATGTACAAAGGGAATGTGCCTGAAACCCTTGTCAATTTCATTATGCACCCTAAGAAATCATATTTTTCCCCACTTGAGTCTTTATTTCCTGATAGTGAAGTGGAACAGGGTTTAGAGAACATGTTCAGTTTAGAGTCTGTGGGGTGTTCTGATAATGTTGATCAACATTCACAACTTGACTTATAAGTGGCTGATGAATTCAAGAAGGGGATTAAATTTAAGGATCATAAATATCATGTTGATCTCCCATGGAAAAACGACTTGATTGATCAAGTTCCATCAAATTATGCAATAGCTTTAAGCATGGTACACACTATGCCATCATGTATCAGCTACGTGATGCAGTAGTGGTGATGAAAACATTAATAGCGGCCAAACTGTACTGCAACACTGCTCACTTATTGTCGCAGTTCAGCTTTCAACGGCAGGATGTCTGCCGATGATGTACCTTGCCAAGAGACTCTACTGTGGGGTGTAGTTGTTTTGTGTGCTGCAAAAAAGAAACTTTTGAGGAAGAAACATAGAACCTTGTGGTGTAAGCAATGACTTTCTCAGCGACCTCTGAAGGGAAGCTTCTATGAAATATTTTTGGAGCTACAAGTCGAAAATCCAACAGACTTTGAAAATTACACAAGAATGCCAATCCTTGCATTTTATAAATTGTTGGAAAAAATTGAACCATATATTTGTAAGCAGGACACCAGCTTTCGAGACAGTATATCACCAGGAGCTCGTTTTTGCAGCTGGAGGATCGTATGCAAGCCTCCAATAATCAACCAGGATTTCAAAAAAAAAGCCTCGGTCTAATCATTCCCGAAACCTGTGAAGTCATCTATATTGTCCTTAGGGAGGATTATTTGCAAGTAAGGTTCAAATATAGGTACAAAGTACACAAATATTTTTTTATTACAGGAAACGCAGCTCATCAAAACACTATAACTTCGGAGCTCCAGACTTCTGTGATGCTTTGATTGCAGACATTTCCCTGTAGAATTGTGTCTTCAGGGTGTGCAGCTTTTAAGTGATGTCTTCATTCTGCAATGTACAGTTTACAAAACTCGATAACTCTGATTTTATGGTTTCCAAGCTTGCACTCCTGATGTTTCTCATCGTGTAATGCTTGCATTTGATGTTCCAAACAGATGGATGTTCCCTCAGTGATTCAATAAAATGTAGTGTTAGTCCTTGTCCTCTCAAGAGGTTTGGCGGGTGGTGGTGAGCGGACATCCTCCCCCTCTGAACGTTGGTGCATCACTGAGCTGCGCAATGAAATGGCTTGGCCCCAACAACACGTTGGTGATGCTGCTTTGTGTTGAAAAAGCCGTTTTCCAATGCATCCATCTAACACTGCGAGCATCATGATGCATAGTGTGTACGGGGCTTTATCCATTCTGGATAGATTAGTTAGCAATCTACAACAAAAGGGTATGTTAGACGCCTATCAAGAAGTGTTTCAAAATTAGTTGGAGGAAGGCATCATTGAGGAAATTGATGTGAATCCTCAAACCTTTGATAAGTATATTTGGATTCCTCATAGACCAGTGATCAAAGAGGGCCCTAATACTACAACTAAGATGCATCCAGTATTCAACTGTTCTCTCAAGACAAACAATAAACCTTCGTTGAATGAAGCTGCCTTTGCTGGTGTTAATCTGATGGGAGATATTGTGCAGTTGTTACTATATTTCAGGTCAAATGATTTTATCATGTTGAGTGACATTAAGCAAGCCTTTTTGTAGATTATGCTTGCCAGTGAAGCAGATAAAAACAGGTTCTGTTTTTTTCATGAAGGTAGGAGATAGGTTAGTAGCCTATAGGTATAGAACTATAATTTTTGGATTTAATGCTAGTCCATTTATTTTGAAGTATGTTCTCAAACATCGTGCGTGTCGTTTCTGCAGTGATTATTGTTCTCAGTTACTTCAGTCAAATTTTTATGTTGATAATTTTGTAGTAACAGGGAATTCCACTGATCTTCTTAAAGAAGTGGACCAACAGTCCCTCTCGCAGATGCAAGAAGGTGGATTTTGTCTAAGGTCATGGAACCCAAATAGCACTGCTTTGCAAGTTTTGATGCAAGAAGATCAAACCCTTTTGACTCTTGGTAACAATTATGAGAAAGTGCTTGGTTACAAATATCTGACAGGTGAAGATGTTATTCAGCTGTCCAGTAGCAGTCTTGATATTGGTGTGTCAACAGAAAGGGATGTTTTGTCTCAAATTTCCAAAGTGTCCGATCCCTTTCGTCTTGCTTTACCTGTTACTACTGAGGGTAAACTCATGATGAGAGATTTATGGTGTCACAAATGTTCCTGGGACGAGACAATTCCTCAATCTGCTCAAAGTGAATGGGCCAATCATTGTTCTGATCTTGCTATGTTGTTTTCCCTCAAATTCCCTAGACAGTGTTTAAGTCCGGATTCAAGTAATTCATTGTGTGTCTTTTGTGATGCTTCAAAATCCTGTTATGGATTTGCAGTTTACTGTATTAGTGATGGTAAATCTCAACTTTTGTATGCAAAATCGAAAGTAGCGCCTTTGAAGGCTAAAACTTTGCCCATCCTTGAACTCATGGCAGCGTCTCTAGCTTTAAAATGTTTACCATTTGTCTTGGATTGTGCAGTTGATTCACAAATTATCTTACAGTGGTTACTCACAGGTACCATCTCAACAAAGAATGTATTCACACGTAACAGAATCAAAGATGTGTCGTTATCCAAGATTAATATTCCCAAAGAGTATGGCCTAGATGTTCATTTCAAATATGTCAAGAGTGAAGAAAATCCCAGTGATCTTTCAACAAAGGGTTTAACCTTCAAAGACTTTCAAAAGAAATTCAATTTCTGGATTCAGGGACCTTCTTGGTTGGCTGATTTTCATGCTTCTTGGCCCACTAGTTCTCTAGGTTGCTTGTCAGAAGCAAATAAATTGCAGCTATTATCTATTGAAGCCAGAGTTGTAGATGGTTCTTTGGGTATGGGCAATATTATTGAACCCATTGTCGACATTTCAGATTTTTCTAACCTTATCAAACTCTTTCGAGTTGCTGGTCTTGTCTTCAAGGCCATTCAAATCTTCAAACAGAGTGTGGCTCTTCAAATGACCCTTTCAAAGAAGGAAAGCTGTATGTGATGAAAGAAATGCAGCGAGACTCCTTTCCTTCAGAACTTGAGTATCTCCAAACCCCTTCCAGTAAAGCAGCTGTTCCTCCTCTCGTCAATAGTTTAGATTTATTCCTGGACGACGTAGGTGTCATTTGGTCTAGAGGTAGAATAGGTAAAACCATACAGTATGACTATGAAGTCACAAATCCTGTACTTTTGGATAAGGAACACCATTTAACTAAACTGATTATCAATTTTTACCACAATCGGTGTAAACATCTAGGTGTACAAACTACCTTAAATATAATCAGAACTAGTGGATTTTGGATCCCTAGGATGAGACAGTGCGTTGATTATGTTTTAAGCGAATGTGTTACCTGCAGGAAGTTTAACAGTTTGTCTTTTCATTATCCCAAAATGACCAATCTTCCAAAGAACAGGGTTGATTTTGTCAAACCTTTTATGCACACTAGTATTGATTTTACAGGTCACCTATTTGTCGCTAATGAGGCTGGTGAAGACACAAAGAATGTTCCTTTTAATATTCACTTGTCTGAACATCAGAGCTGTTCACATAGTGTTCTTGCCTGATATGTCTACTCATAGCTTTGTGTTAGCCTTTTTAAGATTTGTAAATTTATATGGGATTCCTTCATTTCTGTACAGCGATAATACATAATTATTCACTGCTGTGTATGAGATAGTGGAGCAAGCTTTGGTCTGTGATGAATACAAGTCTCATTTTCACAACTTTGATATTCAGCATATCAAAATTCCCTTGTATTCAGCTTGGGTTGGAGCTCCTTGGGAATGTCTCATCAGAACCATCAAAACTTCTCTTCACAAAACTGTCGGTAGAGCTAGAATTGATTATTTTGCACTACTTACAGTAATCAGTGATGTTCAAAGTGCTATCAATGCACGTCCTCTCATGTATAGGTCGTCAGATGATGACTTGGAAGTCATTACTCCTTTCTCTTTCCTGAGATCCCACTCCAATCCGTATTTGATGTTCAAGGAGACAGAAGAGGGGTATTTATGGGAGCAGGAGCCTCCATCTCAAGATTCAGTCATTCAAACTTTAGCTGTCCGAGATAAAGCCTTCTCGCATTTTAAGGAGCTATGGTACGAGGATTATCTACTCAGTCTTCGTGAACACTGTTGAGATCTTCACCAACGTGACTGGAAGAACAAGATTCAAGCTGGAGATGTTTTTCTGGTCAAAACACCTAAAAAATCCAGGCTTTATTGGTTGTTGGACCGGGTTTTGGAATTAATCATAGATCATGATGGAGCAGTGCGAAGTGTCAAATTGAAGAGAGGCGATGGGATGGTGGCTCATCATTCCCTCAACCATTTATATCCATTGGAGTTGTCTCTCACTCATTCTTATTCAGATTCTTCAGAGAATGAGTCAAATATTTAAGTAGAAGAGGGTGTGGATCCTCATCAAAGGTGCTCTGAAATTGTTGATAGTCAGGGGGACCATACCGCAAATCAAATTTTCGAGAGTGATGACTCTCTTCAAAGGTCTTCCTCTGTTCTTGTTGATAGTCAGGGAGATCACTCTTCAAATTGTCAGTCTTGCAGGTCTGCCTCATGGTGTTGAAAGACTTCACGAGCACCCTCAGCGTAAATCTGCCGCTGCTTCTCGTCAAAAGATGAGCAAATGGTGTGCTCAGTTAACTCATTAAGTTCAAATCATTATTTACATTTCTTATCATACATCCCTTTGACTTGTTACTAAAATATGCAATATTACAATTACATTTTTTTGTCTGTTGGGAGTGTGTGAGAAATTTTAAATAATTTACTTAAATTTTTGTCATTTAAATAAATATAAATGCTTTAAATACTGCATTTATTTGCTAACTGAAAATTGTCTTGCAAGTATTACTAATCAAGTCGGAATCAAAGAAATAAGGTCTTTATTTTGCAATACATATAAAGTTAACATAAAGGACATCACGACACATGCGTGGAAACTCGCATGCAAGAAAGCGTCGCTTCACTTCACGATTTCCCTCGCAGCAGGTTCATCACCTGAAACACGAGGTCTTCAAGTAAAGGCCGTCTCAAGTGGCTATAGGGAATGCTTCCCTCATCCTCAAGAATGATCAAACTGCAATGTTAAATCTAACAAATGAATTACCTATTCAGTTAACCAGAATTTCCAGGAGTTTTGAATTCACGAGGATCCCCGGCTATTCTTCGACAAAAGGCATTTTCGTCGAAAACCAATGTACCTCCTACCTCGTGGCAAGCCCTTTTATGCAGGTAAGACCTTATGGAGTTTTGGTTCTCGACTTGAAAATGTATTTTTCAGATCAAATTCAGTGTGCAGCGTGAACTTACAATCACTGAGTCGTAATTCATTTGGGAGTACAGGCTCCGTTCAAAGGCAATTAGAAAAAAATTATCACAATATATATATATATATATATATATATATATAATATATATATATACATATATATATATATATATATCTATATATTATATTATATATATATATATATATATATATATAATATATATATATATATATATTCCAAGCACTGGGATATTACATTTTGGTATGACTCTGCCCACACCATTATTTTCCGTCTGAGAATGATTATCTTTTAGCACACAATTTTTAGGCCTATATGTTTTGTGTATATATATAGCGTTGAAAGACAAAAACATATATTACTGTTTATTGTATTTTGTCTATCATAATAAAAATGTAGAAAGATACTTAATATCACCCTGTAAATGTTTGGCTAGGCCTATTGATCCTTAACTGATTTGTGTACATCTAAGAATCCTATTATAAGTATTTTGATTTTTGTTAAATAGGATTAGTGTTCAATTAGATATTTTTATAATCAATAATGTATTCCTTTACAGCTGTTCCGCTAATATATGCTTGATCATTACTTGACTGGCCTCATAAAAATATGTCTACTTGCCCTAATTCTGAACGTTTATTGTTGAGGACTAAATCATTCACGACCTCAGAGAAAAATTGGGCAGGTAAAATAGGTAAACAAAACATAATGTATTTCCATGTATAATTTGCATCAAGATTAGTTAGTAGATTATATTGATAGTGAGTAAGAAGTGTTGTCAAATGTGGCAAACTGAAATCCGCTAGAGAAGCCTTCAATTTCGGCAATTTTAACCCAAAATCCGCTAGATTTTCTTTTTTCCTAAATGGACTAAGGATAAGTCTATATTATACTACGTGATGATCATTACTTTTTGATTGCTGTTATACTTCTGGCACCACATCCTCCCCGTGAAACAATAGATTAGACTAACTTCCTAAGCATCAAGTGTAAAAAAATCAGCCGATGAACTTGCATGACTTGAGAGTGACGCTGATGATGATGGGCCATAACAAAACTTGAGCTATATGCAACCATTGTGCCTATCTTTTCCAAAACACTTTTTAGAATGACATATGAATAACAAGTCTTCTCAAATCTTTTCAAGCCAATGCTAAGACTCCTTCAGACTCGCTAGTGATGAATTTCTGTGTATTGTCAAATTTAGGAAAACCTATTTTTAACTGCCGCGAACTAGAAAATGGCTCTGCCGCTTTCACATGTTTTACACTCTTGGCATGATTACGTAAGTCACTCAGTTTAGCACTTATTTCACATTTACAAAACAAGCAATATGCTTTGATCTTATTTGTCTCTAATGATTAAAAAAAAAAAAAAAAAAAAAAAAAAAAAAAACTTTAATTCAGGCAGAGATTCCCAGCTTATTCGGTAGGATTGAGTGTACTTCCGGGTCATATTGGCAAGGAACTGCTTAAAAATATTTCTCCAACCAATGTCCACAGTGGACTAATTGTCTCTGATTTAAATCAGTGCAAAGTGGCAAAGACAACAACGTAAGAGTTATACGTGTGTATTTCGTGTTCGAGTTCAGAATTTCTGAAATATTATCATTATATTTTGAAAGAAATTACACAAAATGTGCTCCTCCTTTTATTTAAACAGAGAAGCACTTTTATAGAGTGCGGCAAAATATTGTAGTAATTCAATCATTGTTGGATATTTGTCAAATATATTCATCTTGCAACCTTAGACATGTATTAGGGTGGTATACGTACGGACGGTGTGGTGGTGATGTTCTTGGGCTGGGTTAAGGAGGGAAGGAGGAAAAATGACGCAGCTCGCCATACTCCTGAAGGACATTATTATCGTTTATGTGAGGAGTTGAGAATTTAATGTAGAAGTGTACTAAGTGAGGTCATTTTCTTAATTTTGGGGGGATTTCGGGAAAAAAATATACTTAATGTTTACATCCACTTGAAATCCGCTGCAAATCCGCCCATGTCATTAAAATTCCGCTAGATTCCGCTATCCGCTATCTGCAGCTGAACAGTAGATTATGTTTCTTCTATATTTTCAACAACGCTGTCCAGTTTCAGTTCATGGACACTATTCACATTCTGATTTTTAGAGTGACCCAAAAAACACTGATAACTCCGTTCACATCTAGTCCTATTGACCCGCATTAAACCATTCATCGGTAAAAAGAAAAAAAACATTCGCAATTTCCTAATTTGATGTATCTGACTTCTTCATATTTATAAAAAATGTTTTGTCAATTCGACGTTATTTTATTATATTATTATATAAAGACAATTGACATAATTGTAAAATTTATAAGTTATCGTGCATCAACAACGGTCGCCTCAAAATTTGGCGTACCAGGCGTGCAGTCTGAACCTCACACTTCATTGCATTTCACCACCCGTCGTTCAAGCGAAATGTATCAAAGTAAGACACGTATAAGTTATATAATATTTTTTAGAATTATATTTCATTTGCTAATTTAAAATAACGATCTTTCCTTTAATAGAAAGATCTTTGAACAGATGATAATCTGATAACATTAGCTGTGCCAAACACCACTCTCTTACGTGTTATTTGCATAAAATAACAGCAGATGATGCTCTGTTGACAAAATATTTAAAAATTGCAGAAAACGACGTTCGTCCTTGCAGTTTTATCTTAACTTGTGATAAACGAGTCCAGTGTTAATATTAGAAGAAAATTTTTTCAAACTAATTATTTTATGAAAAAAACAAAAAAACAAAAAAACAAAGATTCGAACGATATTGTACCTGGTGGAAGCGATTTGGGATTGATGAATAACTTAAATTGTAACAACGAAAGGATAAAACCCAAAAGGAGAAAAATGTTCAAGTATTGACTGAACGCCGATTTGATAGAAGGCGTAGCATAGGACGTACAAATGAAAAGCGCATGGAATTGCAAGTCGCTAAAAACCCACTTTTCATTTCTAGCTCGTCTTTTCATGTAACTATTTACTTTACCTTTAGAATAATGAAATATATTCCGTAAATGTCACTTTAAATCTAATGCATTAATTCTCTCTCTCTCTCTCTCTCTCTCTCTCTCTCTCTCTCTCTCTCTCGTTAAGGTGTCGGTGAATTTCTCTCCCTTACAATGTCTGACAGCTGTTCCTAATATGATATATGAAATTCTCCTTGCATATTCATTTCTTGAGGAAAATGTTTCTACTATTTTGCAATTAGTTTAATTCACCAGGACCTAGCAATCTGAAACTGAGCATTATATATATTATGTATATATTATACTATATATATATCTATATATATATATATATTATATGTGTATGTATATACTGTGGATTAGAACTAATATACATAATTTTTTAAATTTTATTTTTTACCCCTTCTCAACTCCCGCCACCTTCCTGTCGGGGATGAACTTCAACTTGAAGAGTCTTCGGGGTGTCACTATTCATCTTAGCAACCTCAAAAACTATGGATTAGACACTAATATCTGTCATTTTCAGTTTTTTACATGTCACCCCCTTTCCACCCGTTCTCACCTCACTCCATATTGGGGCTGAACAAGGAAATAAAGGGCATCAGGAGCACACCGTCCATCTCAGTAGCATCGAAATCTATGGATTAGACACATGACATAAGCGAATACCACAGGAAAAATAATAGGCAGAAATTTTTAGCTGAGTGCTTTTGTCCTTTAATAACACATTGTCATGGCACAAATGAGATACAGTTGGAAAGAAAGTTACATGGTAAACAAAAAGATCAAGAATATTAGATGGTTAATTATCAAAAGGGTAAAAATCAAAGAGATAATCCAGAACAATCTTAGATCACAAAGTCACAAAGTAAAACAGACTTAACCATAAGAGAAACGGTAGCTTAGCCATATGAAGTCCAAAAACATTTATACAACTGAATATATTAATTTTGTTGTACAACTTTTTTAATTACGAAGGCATAAAGAAACCAAGACTTAAATTTAGAGCACTTCCATTATTTGATTTGATGAAACAAGATTCAATGATATTCCTTTTAACTGTGTCGCTACACGGCATTAAGGATCTTGCCAGACTCCAGGTAATAGGATTATTTATATCTTTCATATGTACAAATACAGTCCAACCTCTTAAATCCGGAAACCTTTGGACCAGACCACTGCTGGACCACAGAAAATCCCAGAATATAGAATACATCCCTAAAGAATGAAGCCTCTAAGTAAACATAGTCTTGCACGGTAATTCCACATATGAATACCTAGTTTCGACTTAGCCTACTGTGTACTCGGCTACGTTCTGACACTGCTTTTTATTATTTTATTACTCACATATTTTAACTTCTTCATTTCATAATGTTATACTGTATAATATTATTTAAAATAGTGTACTTTATTTAACATATTTAGCCTACATTCCCGAGTTAGCCTAATCGTAAGTCAACTCCAGTACTAAACTTTTCAGAATCTGCACATTATTATTGATGACTTTCATATCCTAAATTTCTTATCTTTATAATTATCGCTATTAGTTTCTTCATCATTTATTTTGATTGTAGAGGATAGTGAGATGAAAAAAAATAATGAATGAATTTAGGCGATCGTAGAAGAATGAACACTAAACTATTCACTAATGATGAAATAAAAATTTTCTAGCATAGATAAAGATTTATGCCTGTATGTCTTCCCTGTAGAATCATATGATCTCATGGGTGCCATATCGAGTAGGTAAATACAGTTACAAAAATGAAATCATCAAAACTGTTTCACCTGTCTCTCAAACACACACAGAGTAAGGAATTCGTACAGTGCCAAATATATCATTGTTTGGATTAAAAGTTTTGACTTGGTGAGCCTTCTCAAGTGGATATTTAATGGAATATATTTATTCAAAAACATATTTGACTTCACATATTTTCATTACTTACAACTAATTTCATAAAAAAATAAGGTAGTATGGCATACTTTTTTGCTGTCTTGAAGTTTTAAACAATACATGTCGCCTCCCTGGTGGCGGTGCAGCAAACTAATAGCAGCTGATTTAAAATCAAGACGAATCACAGGAGTTCCTGGACCACAGAATGCCAGTTGTAAGAGGTTCAACTATAATGCATTCGATATTTGACCAGTTCTCACTGAATATTGGTGCTTTTTAATTCGTTGTGAAAGTAGTTTTCCAGTTTGTCTGTAATATATTTTATTACACTTTTTACAAGAATTTTATATATGCAACAAGAAATATATTTATTAGAATTTTTTATTACTTAACTCTTAACATTAATATTACTGAAAAGAACATTTATGTTGAAAAGCTTTAAAATTCTAGAAATTTCTAAACCCTTCCATCATGCAGTAATTTGAGAATGTTATGTTTACTGAATTCAAGTTTATCATTAGTTAAATAAAAAGTTTTTCTAGCTCTTTTCCATGCTACATCTATAAACGTCCTTGGGTACTTAAGTTTCAAGGCAATATCATAAATAGTTTTCATCTCGGCGTCAATAACTCCGGGGTGCAGCACGCACACTTCTTAAGAACATCACAGAAAAAAAACAGAGAATGTAACATTTTAATGGTGATTGGAATTATAATGAACAAAAGAGGCAATGTTAGTTGATTTTCGGAAGACTGAAAAAGTGAAATTTCTATCATTTTTATGGACTGTTACATCAAGACAATTCATATTACAATTTCAATTTCTTTCTTCCTCTACGGTAAATATTATAGGAGGTACTAAATTATTAAGCTTCATCGGAAATACCTGGAGATTTTCATGAACTGACCAAATACAGAAAATATCCACATACCTAAACCATATAACATTTTAGGGCAAAATTCTTGGGAAGAATTTTGTCTCAAAAAATTCCATGCCAATATTGCTAAGGAAAAGAGATAAGGGATCACCCATAGCCATGCCAAACATTTGTAGAAAAAACCATTAAAACAAAATTTACTATCTTTGATATATAATCTCATAAGACTAATGATGTTTGCTATAGTTAAAGGCATATCATAACTTCTTAATTCTTCCTCCAAAAATTCAAGTAAATCATCTACATGCACTTTTGTAAATAAAGAGACATCATCAAAACTAACCATATTAAAATGAAAATTCAAATTTAAATTATTCAATTTGTTCATAAAATCAACGTTGTTTTTGGCATTCGTGTTAGAAATGTTTCCTACCAAAGGTGTAAGAATTTTTACAAGCCAATTAGATCAATTGTACGTGACTGAGCCTACTGAACTATTGATTGGTCTGATAGGGTAATTGATTATATGTGTCTTGGCTAAACCATATGAATATGGGAGGGAGGAGCATTGAGGTGTAAACTGTTTAATTATGTGGTCCAATCCCTTTAGAATGGATTTAATTTGTTTATTAAAATGAAAGTTCACTGTCTGTGCAAGATCAGACCTTAGTTTAGTATAAGTTTCAGTATTATTTAATAATGCCATTATCTTATTTACTTAGTCACTATTATTCATTATCACCACGGCATTAGACTTATCTGTGTGTGTTGCTTGCACTATTATATCGGTTTTTATAAGCCTGGAGAAATACCTTAAAAAACGAAACAGTGCCAGTAACAAAGTCTAATACAGCAGTAATAATGGATTAAAGTGCCTATGTAAATAAAGTAATGGCATTATTAAATGATAATGAAACTTATATGAAACTGAGGTCTGATCCTTCACAGACAGTGAACTCTCATTTTAATAAGCAAATTAAATCCATTCTAAAGGGATTAGACCATTTGATTAAACAGTTTACACCCTAATGCTCGTCCCTACTTTATTTATATAGTTAAGTTAAGACTCACAAAATCAATAACCCTATCAGACCAATCATTAGTTCAGCAGGCTTAGTTACATATAATTTATGTAAATGGCTTGTAAAAAGTTCTCACACTTTCGGTAGGAAACATTTCTAACACGAATGTCAAAGACAACATTGATTTTATGAACAAATTGAATAGTTTAAATTTGAATTTTGGTTTTCATATGGTTAATTTTGATGATGCCTCTTTATTTACAAAAGTGCAAGTAGGTGATTTACTTGAATTTTTGGAGGAAGAATTAGAAAGTTGTGATTTGCCTTTAACTGTAGCAAATGGTGAATTTTCTGTGCAAAGGTTTGGCATGGCTATAGGTAATCCCTTCACTCCTGTCCTTAGAAATATTTACATTGAATTTTTGGAGACAAAACTCTTACCAAGAATTTTCCCCAAAAAGTTACATGTTCAGGTATGTGGATGATATTTGGCCAGTTCACAAAAATCTCCAGAAATTTCTAATTAAGCTCAATAATTTAGTCCCTTCTATAAAATTTTACTGTAGAGGAAGAGAGAATTGTAATTTGAATTTTCTTGATGTACCAGTCCATAAAAATGATGGAAATTTCACCTTTTCAGTCTTTCGAAAATCAACCAACATTGCTTCTTTTGTTCATTATTATTCCAATCACCATCAAACTGTTACATTCTCTGTTTCTACTGGAATGTTCCTAAGAGTTTTACGTGTCTGCAGCCCGCAGTTTATTGACGCTGAGATTAAAATTATTTATGATATTGCCTTGAAACTTAAATGTCCAAGGACTTTTGTAGATGTAGCATGGAAAAGAGCTAGACAATTTTTTATTTAACTAATAACAAACTTGAATTTACTTAACATTACATTTTCAAATTACTGCATGATGAATAGTTTTTAGAAATTCCTAGAATTTCAAAGCTTTCCAACATAAATGTTTTCAGTAATATTAAGGTTAGGAGTTTAGTAATAAAAAAAATTCTAAATATGTTTCTGGCTGCATATATGAAATTCCCTGTAAAAAGTGTGATAAAATATATTACGGACAAACTGGAAAATCACTTTGACAATGAAGTAAACAGCACCAATATTCAGTGAGAACTGGTCAAATTTCGAATGCATTATTCGTACATATGGGAGATTTAGATCCTTCTATTGACTTAATGGAAGTATCCTAAATTTAAGTCTTGGTTTGTTTAAACTCTATACCATCATAATTAAAGAAGTTGTAGATATATATAAGCAGCAAAATTAATATATTCCGATGTATTAATGCTTTGGACTTTGTATGGCTAAGCTTCCGTTTCTCTTATGGTTAAGTCTGTTTTATCTCATTGATTTTTACATTTTTTGACAATTTACCATCTGGTGGTCTTGATCTTTTTGTTTACCTTTGCGTCCAGTGTATTCTGTGGGACTTTTCACTAAAATGTAAAAATACTACATTATATGTCTGACCAGTTCTTACTGAGTAATTGTGTTATTTTAATCTGGTGTTTAATTCTTTACTGGTCTGGCCTAAGTAAAATAAATCACAATCCATTCTTGGAATTTTATATACAATATTGCTATCTTTTCCGGGCTATTTTTATAAGCATGTTTTTTACATTATTATATGTTAAAGATATATTTGTATTAGACAATTTTAAAAAAGGTTTCAGGCAAACAAAGGTGTTGTTGGAGGGCATTTTTTTTTTCTTTCCGTCTTTCCATATAAGGTCTCAATAGCTTTATTGTAAAAAATATCCATGATATGGCGTGGATAGCATAAATCTTTTCCTATTTTTCTTATAATTTTAAATATTTTATCTAAAAACTCGGAAATGACTATTTGCATACCTTGAAGAAACATTGATGAAAACCTGACATTTTTTATATTTAGAATGAGTCCTGAATGTGTTGCATACATAAGTCGAATTATTTTACCTTTTCCTATAAATACTAATTTTGCAATTAAAAGGTTCCCTTTTGATATAAATGTCCAAAAAGGTAAACAATCATCATTCTCTAACTCAAGTGTAAATTTAATAGAAGGGATATGTTACAATAAAGCCATTAAGACATTCTATGAAAAATCGGAAAGGGAAAAAAAGGCTGCCTTCAAACACGCTTTGTTTGCAACATTTTATTGGATTTGAAGCTGTAAAACTTTTTTTTAAATTGTTCAATACATATTTATCTTTCACATATAATTATGTAGAAAAACACTCTTATAAAAAATAGCCCCTGAAAAGATAGCAATATTGTATACAAAATTCCATGTATGGATTGTTTTTATTTTACCTAGGTCAGACCAACAAAGAAGTAAACACCAACACTCAGTAAGAACAGGTCGGACAAATGATGCTTTATTTTTTTTTATATAAAAGTGAGAAGTCGCACAGAACATATTGGACACAAATCCAAGTATAGTCAAGTTGTAACGAAACTATTTCATGGAACTTATTAGGATCCGTTTTGTTTCACTTAACTGGGTGAATAATTTTAATGTAAGTCAAGGAATATTTTCTTTTGACCCGGTCATAAAAACATATGCTCCAGAACAAAGTAAAGGATAGAATAAAGAGGAATACCAATAAATAGATTTCGATTTTAATCTGTTGACCGTTCTGCAACCTGTTTGTATTCCCTTGTGACTTGTACCAAGCATTTTTATAAGTCCTTGCTTCTGTATATATTTAGTTGCTGTGACCATGTCTTGGTAATAAGACGAAAGTGCCTAGCATCTCTAGTGTTTAAATTTTCCTTTGTGGCTGTAACTTTGTTCGTATAATATCACATTTTTTATTTTTTCGTTATTAAAAAATTACACACACACACACACACACACACACACACACATATATATATATATATATAGATATATATATTATATATATATATATATATATATATATATAATATATCTATATATATATATATATTATATTATATATACATATATATATATATATATATATATATATATATATATATATACACCAAGAGAGAGAGAGAGAGAGAGAGCTCAGTCGTGATTTGGAGCACGGGAGACTTTTTATGACGATCAGATCCTAATTATTTTATCTCACTTCAGCATTGCTTTCAGTTCTCCTAATTGGCACCCATTATGGTTCCTGGTCTTCTTCATTCTCTTTCCCCTTTCGCTATAATAATATCGGTCACATCCAATCAGCTGTGAAATTGACGAACATGAAGGAGTTCGGAGTGGAGCTAGGGTGAGAAGCACTTGATAATGGGAGAAGGCTGAGTATACAATGAAAAGTTTTGGAATAGTTACGCGTCTTGTATAGAACAAGAATTTGCAGTGATGTAAAAAAATAAAAGGGTTCTTGTTTCGTTCCTGAAAATTTCTCCTCGTCTTTAAATAATATATCACGGTGAAATTTTCTAATAGGAATGAAAGGGTGGAGTTTAAGGGATTTGAGAGGAGTCGATGGGTTTCTCTTTCACTCTCTCTATCTCCGTCCCTTGCCCTGAGCTCAACCGAGGAGCCAGCGGTTGATCCATTGACTGAGTAATAGAGGGAATGGTAACGACCGTGTTTCTAAAAAAAAGAAAAAAAAAAAAATCTTGCTTATTTTTTCAATGTAACAATGAATTACGGGCCTGGTTGTTAGTTAGCCGATTGTTATGTGCAGCATCTGAGATCGAGCGGGAAATTAAAGGTGAAAGTAACAGACGTAACTGATGTTTCGTCAAAACTACGCACAAACGACACACCGCCGGAATATATCCATTTCCTCCTCAACCCACCACTTGTATTTGTATTTGTAAACAGTAACTCTTCTTTCACTCAATATTTACTTTTGGCGATTGGAACCTGAAGGGACTTTATCCAGTCGACTGTTATGCCGACTTTTCCAGACTTTGCTTTTATGCTGGTATATGAGATCAGAGTTCCACGGAAATATAAGTCGCAAGAAAGGATTTTCATACTATAATTATGAGGAGACAAAGAACGAATAACGTTGATTGGTAAAGGCCTAAAAGAGGAGACATTAGTAATTAAGCCCATTGTTCACTTTATAGGCAAGATTTGTTTGAAGTTTCCTTGATAACTACTTCGTCACCGACAGAATTCGAATCGTTGCATGTTTAGAAACAAAGGTAGACAGTGACTGACCATTGATTTAGTAGCAGGATATTTGTGAATATAAATAAAGTCAAGCGTGCATGACAAAATATTCATAATTAGCCATGTAACAACCTTACCAATCAGCTATCATGGTGCTGTGAGTTGATATCGATTCTAAGCACAGAACCTGAACTCTATAGGCATACTTACGGCGGACTCGATATCATCTTATATCTCTCTTGATGCCTCAGTGGTCAGTATTCCTAAACCAGTAAATGTATCGAATCCGGCGATGAGTAATTAAGGTCTTCCATTTACCACCTAAATATTCCCCGACTTCATGTAATCATGGTCAGACTTGATTAAAATGTTCATTTTTAAATGGAAAGGACGGTGAGACTGTCAATCACACTATACATACAACCAAACAACCAAAATTTTCTGTACTTACATCTCTATCTACTTCAGCAACAAAGAAAGTCAAGACAATTTCCTCATCGATTATTGTTTTAAATCGTTTTTACAATGTGTTTTTGTCCTCTTATTGGCAACATATCTGCGTCCAGAAATGACGGAATTTCCGCAAAGCGACCTACATTTATTTCAGGATATATTATCTCTGTCACGTTTGCATTTAATGAATAGTGAATGGAATGCTTTCCTTTCTACCAATTGCATCTATCGGCAGCTGTAGTCTAGAAATGGCTGTAGTCTATAATGGCTTATTAGAATTACGAAGAACTTGTATCCTAAAGCATTTCAAAAGTATCCTAAAGCATTTCAAAAGTCGTTTCAAAATATTCACGTTGCTGATGTATCATTGTGTTTCGATACCTTGCATATTTTCGTGCTTTAATTTAAATGCAAACGATGCGCTGTTGGTTGCTGAAAAGCCTGCAAAGGAATAAATGACCTTAGGACATGCAATTTACTCCATAACTTACATATAACAAGAACATCGTCAGATAACAACAATAATGAAAATAATGATCATGATAAAAACAATAAGATTTGACAGTACTTAGCCGCCAGGTTTTGGTGCAAAGGTTGGGCTTTTTATATACTACCTCTCTGTCAAAACAATATCTTGACACTCGAGAAAGAGCTAGCCAAGCTGAAATGCGGTATTTAAACTGATTAAACAATCATTGGCTGTTATTATCTAGAACACGGCTGTATTTAGTCCATTAGTGGTTGGAATTGTTAAGAAGGTCATGGCCAGGAACCATATTGTCTACCAAAGGGTCACAAAAATAAAGGTCATTTCATAAGCAGGATGTCCAGAGTACGCTGATTTATTTCTGAGATCTGATCTGTTTTGTTATAATATTGCACTGAAGGAAAAGTGCTCACAAGAACAATGGTCGGGCGACCCAGATTAGTGGTTCAAGCAATGCCAGTCACAGTCACATACGAACACGGTGTAAGGGTGCTTAATGATGTTTACCTACCATGGTGGCTAAACAGAGGTGCATCAGCGTATGGTATCAGGCAAATCTACATGGTTTTTCCGGCCGAGTAATACCTATCGTTTTCTTGCCTGATAAGGGCTTTTTTATGCATATATGTATTTTTCTCTTCAATAAGATCAAATTAATGTTTCTGAAAATCCGTTGTCTTCAATTTTGCAATATGAATAATGATATGAAAGTTTTGGATGTGGTATTGATTAAGCACTGTATCAGAAATATTTATCGTTTGTAAAGTTGGGAGTTTATGTTATGAAAGAGGCCGGAACAGAACTATAATAAAAGAAATATTCATTTATTCAGAAAATTCCTTTACTAGTAAGTATCAGCATCAAAACAGTTTCGATTATGGATCAGAAGCCGTTGCAGAAGCTGGATCAATGTCCACAAAAAGTAGAAAAAAACACAACATGGCAACTACCCTCCCAGGCGTGCTATCTTTTGAGTGCAGGGGGTCCACATTAGCTTACTTTCAGTTTATGTATCTTATTCCATATATTTCAACTCATATAAGTATATTAACATACATACGGCCATTCCCTTTAACCACTGTCACGTATTTATATGTCTGCTCTTTCCAGCAATAATAATAATAATAATAATAATAATAATAATAATAATAATAATAATAATAATAATAATAATAATAATAATAATAATAATAATAATAATAATGATTCCCATGACAAAAGTACTACAGAAGATGGATGCCGGGTACCAACTCAAGAAAAGAGGCAACAGAATCAACCATCTGATGTTCATGGACGACATCAAGCTGTATGGTAAGAGCATCAAGGAAATAGATACCCTAATCCAGACTGTAAGGATTGTATCTGGGGACATCAGGATGGAGTTTGGAATAGAAAAATGCGCCTTAGTCAACATACAAAAAGGCAAAGTAACGAGAACTGAAGGGATAAAGCTACCAGATTGGAGCAACATCAAACACATAGATGAGACAGGATACAAATACCTGGGAATAATGGAAGGAGGGGATATAAAACACCAAGAGATGAAGGACACGATCAGGAAAGAATATATGCAGAGACTCAAGGCGATACTCAAGTCAAAACTCAACGCCGGAAATATGATAAAAGCCATAAACACATGGGCAGTGCCAGTAATCAGATACAGTGCAGGAATAGTGGAATGGACGAAGGCAGAACTCCGCAGCATAGATCAGAAAACCAGGAAACATATGACAATACACAAAGCACTACACCCAAGAGCAAATACGGACAGACTATACATAACACAAAAGGAAGGAGGGAGAGGACTACTAAGTATAGAGGACTGCATCAATATCGAGAACAGAGCACTTGGGCAATATCTGAAAACCAGTGAAGACGAATGGCTAAAGAGTGCATGGGAAGAAGGACTGATAAAAGTAGACGAAGACCCAGAAATATACAGAGACAGGAGAATGACAGACAGAACAGAGGAATGGCACAACAAACCAATGCATGGACAATACATGAGACAGACTAAAGAACTAGCCAGCGATGACACAGGGCAATGGCATGACAATACATGTATGACGCTTTAAAGACTAGCCAGCGATGACACATGGCAATGGTTACAGAGGGGAGAGCTCAAGAAGGAAACTGAAGGAATGATAACAGCGGCACAAGATCAGGCCCTAAGAACCAGATATGTTCAAAGAACGATAGACGGAAATAACATCTCTCCCATATGTAGGAAGTGCAATACGAAAAATGAAACCATAAACCACATAGCAAGCGAATGCCCGGCACTTGCACAGAACCAGTACGAAAAGAGGCATGATTCAGTGGCAAAAGCCCTCCACTGGAGCCTGTGCAAGAAACATCAGCTACCTGACAGTAATAAGTGGTACGAGCACTAACCTGAGGGAGTGACAGAAAACGATCAGGCAAAGATCCTCTGGGACTATGGTATCAGAACGGATAGGGTGATACGTGCAAACAGACCAGACGTGACGTTGATTGACAAAGTCAAGAAGAAAGTTTCACTCATTGATGTCGCAATACCATGGGACACCAAAGTTGAAGAGAAAGAGAGGGAAAAAATGGATAAGTATCAAGATCTGAAAATAGAAATAAGAAGGATATGGGATATGCCAGTGGAAATCGTACCCATAATCATAGGAGCACTAGGCACGATCCCAAGATCCCTGAAAAGGAATCTAGAAAAACTAGACGCTGAAGTAGCTCTAGGACTCATGCAGAAGAGTGTGATCCTAGAAATGGCACACATAGTAAGAAAAGTGATGGACTCCCAAGGAGGCAGGATGCAACCCGGAACCCCACACTATAAATACCACCCAGTCGAATTGGAGGGCTGTGATAGAGCAAAAAAAAAAATAAATAAATAAAAAATAAAATAATAATAATAATTTATCCCTTGGCTATAGGATTATCGGCGTGGTGCCATTGGAAAATAACATCATCTTAGAACAGACACACGTGCGTTGTTTCGTATAAGGAAGTTTATTCGTTGTACATAAAACTCTTTCTTGTTTTGACGCTCTAGAATTTACAATTATTGTTCTTACTAATCATCAGATTTTTCTTTGGCATGCCATATAATGGTATGTGACATCATTATCCACGATGCATGTCCGTTTTGTAAATAGAAAAAAAAAAGAAATGAAAGTAAACTGTATGGAATTTCTTAGTATTACACACAAACACACACACATACATACATACATATATATATATATATATATATATATATATATATATATATATATATATATATATATATAATAGTAGTAGGAAAAGCTTCACTGACGTTCCTGGGTTTGAAAGGATCCATAGGTTCGCGCCCTGGTCCAGGCAAATCTATTATCGAGAAAAAATTCCCCTTCGGTTAAGCATATATGAAAATATATTAATTCCGAGGTAGTGCGAATTAGATATTAAAGGACATTGTAGCTCGATATATATATATATTATATTATATATATTATAATATACATATATGTATATATATATATATATATATATATATATATATATATATATATATCTATATATAGATATATATATATATATATATAGATATAAAATCCAAGGCGGGTCAGGGAAAGGCACTATCCATATGCATTTTATTAAAATACATGCCGACGTTTCACAACTCCACATAGCTGCATTTTCTAGGCTGCAAACAAGCAAACATGGCAATCAATAAACTAATAAAATCCGAATTACATATTATAATTAAATTAAAACATTCAGAACATAATTGCTAAAACATTTACTTAAAGAACAAGCAAATGGCTGGTGACAACCTACCCAGAAGGAAGTTAAAAACATACTACTATACTCGTATAGAGTTACAAAGAGAGAAAGAGAGAAGAAAAAAAACAATAACAAACACAGAGAGAAAAGCAGCTCAACAAGACCATCAGGCAATAAACAATTGTGTGGATGACGCTTAGGAGTTTAACGGTGGTACGGTCAATTTGATAATAAGGGATTCCAGTACTGTTAAGTCGTTTTCTTTTTGTACCTGTCGAAAAATCTTTATTGTCTATAAAAGTTTTACATATTTTTGTATGGCTTTAAATATTAGATTGTTCAGGGCTAGACAATCTGCTCCCAGTTCTGAAGCTAACCCCTCTGTGAGCATCAATGCGTACTCGCAACAGCCTCTTTCTACAGTAAAGGCGCTGTCACACTAGCGAATTTTCCGTCGACTTTTTCTGAGTTTGTCGTCGACTTTCCAAAGAAGTCGACGTCATTCCGTACTCTGGTTGTCACATGTTCTTCATACCGTGGTTGTCGTCGTCAAAACGTAAACAAACCATCTGAGCTGTGACTTCCCTGAATAATAAAACAACTATGCTTTGTAACACAAAGCAACCAGTGGGTGGTGCTTGCATTTATTTAATGATGCTGCATAGAATTAAAAAAGAAAAAAGCCTTTGGGTTCGGTCCTGGTTAAAAAGACGTGAAAAGTTTTATTTTAAAAAATAAGCTATGGCTAGCCTAGATAGGCTATTCGTAACCTTGTTTACAGAACCACAGTCAGACTGTACTAGAAATTAAGCTAGAGAAACACTGCAAACATTTTTAAGTTTTTTGTTTATCTTAATTGCTAATGCAAAAAAAAAAAAAAAAAAATGAGAGCAGACCTAGGCTATATAACAATCTGATATTAAAGATATAGCATGCTTATCAGTATAAAGATCAGCAAATTCAGGAAAGTTTTCCCTGAATCGCATGGTGATCTCTTGGTAATTTTTTTTTTTCATTTAAGGCCCTTTTTCATAAAACTATCATGCTTATGGTCCCATAAGCATCGTCTCTCCCCCATATCTTCGACCAAAAACTGTTCTGGCAATCTTGTCCACTGTACCAAGAACTCCATCTTGCATCTGATGACTTGAAATGCGCGCTCTCCGAGATATAAACAAACAATAAAGTCGAAGGTAGCGATGGATTGAATTCGATCGGTACCGTTTTCAAAATTCGTGACGAGAACACCAGAAAGTCGTCGTCAAAACGTGAAAAGTGGACGTCAAATTCAATGGAAATTTCGCTAGTGTAAAGCGCTGTCACTCTAGCGAAATATCCGTTGACTTTAGAATTTGACGTCGACTTTTCATGTTTTGACGATGACTTTCTGGTGTCGTCGTCACGAATTTTGAAAACGGTACCGCTCGAATTCAACCCATCGCTACCGTCGACTTTATTGTTTGTTTATATCTCGGAGAGCGCGCATTTCAAGTTCTTGGTACAGTGGGCAAGACTGCCAGAACAGTTTTTGGTCGAAGATATGGGGGAGACACGATGCTTATGGGACCATAAGCATGATAGTTGTATGAAAAAGGGTCTTAAATGAAAATATTACCAAGAGATCACCATGCGACTCAGGGAAAACTTTCCTGAACTTGCCGATCTTTATACAGATAAGCATGCTATATCGTGAATATCAGATTGTTATATAGCCTACTCATTGTTTTTTTTTTTTTTTTTTTTTTTTTTTTTGCATTACCAATTAATATAAAAAAAATCTTTACAATTTTTGCAGTGTTTCTCTAGCTCAATTTATAATATAGTCTGACTGTGGTTGTGTAAACAAGGTTACGAATAGCCTATCTAGGCTAGCCCTAGCTTATTTTTTAAATAAAACTTTTCACGTCTTTTTAACCAGGACCGAACCCAAAGACTTTTTTCTTTTTTAATTCTATGCAGCATCATTAAATAAATGCAAGCACCACCCACTGGTTGCTTTGTGTTACAAAGCATAGTTGTTTTATTATTCAGGGAAGTCACAGCTCAGATGGTTTGTTTACGTTTTGACGACGACAACCACGGTATGAAGAACATGTGACAACCAGAGTACGGAATGACGTCGACTTCTTTGGAAAGTCGACGACAAACTCAGAAAAAGTCGACGGAAACTTCGCTAGTGTGACAGCGCCTTTAAGTTCCAGAGAAATGAAGCGACAAATTTAAGAGGATTTCGTTCGAATTCACTAACTGGCAACTACAACTCGTAGCTGAAAAACTTATTTTTTTCTACATTGAAAGCTCTATCAAGCAAAATAAAGCTAACATATGATGCACAAATATCAAATCTCTGATATTTATAACAATCATAAGAAAAATTTGCGGTACTGGTAATTACTTTAAAGTATAGTAATTACTTCAAACTATAGAAACGAAACGATTTGAATTTTCGTTCAACACAGGATAACCAACATTACCAATATATATTTCGAACAATGTGGAAACAAATATTTAATATCATAGTGTATTATCAATTATTATAGCGAAGATGCATAAAACCATGCAAATATCAATAGAATGTAAAGAGAAAATCTCCGCGACATTAAACATAATCAGCCATGAATGCACCTAGATTCAATAGAGAAGTTGGGTGGGGTTTGGTAGTTCTGATTCTAGCTTCGAAGACCTAGCAATGCATGGCCACTGTCTGTTATTTAGGCAAAGATAAAACCTTCAGGACCGACACCAGGACCTGTCCTTTCACCTTGGAAACAGACTCGCTACATAAAAAATAAGAAAGACGGTCGCAAGCAACCAGAACACCCGTAAAATCAACACCTGGTTAAGTGGGGAGACAACAGACCCCAACCAACCCTCCCCCCTTTCACCTCTACCTCTACCCACAATACTAACTCCACCTTTTTCACTTCAACCTTTCACCTCAAATCTTCGAATCATATCCCAACCGTGAAATTTAAGACTGAATTTGCGTAAGTGGGCGTATCATAAGGGAGTAATATCACCCAAATTCATATTTTCACGGATAACCAGTAATCAGTTCGATCCAGTCAAGCATTATTGTTTAACAGAAATTTATGATTTTTTGGGGATATATATATATATATATATACATCGAGCTACAAATGTCCTTTAATATCTAATTCACTCTACCTCAGAATTAATATATTTTCATTTATGCTTAACCGAAGGGGAATTTTATTAGGCATATATGAAAATATATTAATTCCGAGGTAGAGTGAATTAGATATTAAAGCACATTTGTAGCTCGATGTATATATGAATCACGGTAATGTGATATGACTTATATTAATGGCTACGTGCTGTCATAAGCACTACAACACTACCGAGGTCGAGGTGGGTTAATGCTGGCTCCAAATCAGCAAATACCTGAGCGCAAAAGGTATTTGAGGGTGAGAGATGGTGGTGCAGTGGGTAAAAGCTTCACTGACGTTCTTGGATTTGTATGGTGTCCTGGGTTCGCGCCTGGGCACTGACAATTCTATTGTTGCCTAATAAAATTCCCCTTCGGTTAAGCATATATGAAAATATATTAATTCCGAGGTAGAGTGAATTAGATATTAAAGTACATTTGTAGCTCGATGTATGTATATGAATCACGGTAATGTGATATGACTAATATTAATGGCTACATGCTGTCATAAGCACTACAACGCTACCGAGGTCAAGGTGGGTTAATGCTGGCTCCAAATCAGCAAATACCTGAGCGCGAAAGGTATTTGAGGGTGAGAGACGGCATTAATTTATAGCCTCTTACTGTGGTGGGGTGGGTAAAAGCTTCACTGACGTTCCTGGATTTGTATGGTGTCCTGGGTTCGCGCCTGGGCGCCGACAATTTTATTATCGCCTAATAAAATTCCCCTTCGGTTAAGCATATATGAAAATATATTAATTCCGAGGTAGAGTGAATTAGATATTAAAGTACATTTGTAGCTCGATGCATGTATATGAATCACAGTATTGTGATATGACTTTTATCAATGGCTACGTGCTGTCATAAGCACTACAACACTACCGAGGTCGAGGTGGGTTAATGCTGGCTCCAAATCAGAGAATACCTAAGCGCTAAAGGTATTTGAGGGTGAGAGACGGTATTAATTTTTAGCCTCTTACTGTGGTGGAGTGGGTAAAAGCTTCATTGACATTCCTGGATTTGTATGGTGTCCTGGGTTCGCGCCTGGGCGCCGATAATCCTATTATCGCCTAATAAAATTCCCCTTCGGTTAAGCATATATGAAAATATATTAATTCCGAGGTAGAGTGAATTAGATATTAAAGGACATTTGTAGCTCGAGTTATGTATATGAATCACTGTAATGTGATTTGACTTATATATATATATATATATATATATATATATATATATATATATATATATATATATATATATGTATATATAATATATATATATATATATATATATATATATGTATATATATAAAGAAGCAACTGAGCATGACCAATAGGCCCGTGCTCGATTCTTAAAACAGACCTCTGGTTATTCCTGACTAGATAAAAAGGTCCTGAGAGAGAGAGAGAGCGGAACAGGAGATACTCGAATTAAAATAATGCTCGCCAAGCATATTCACACTCCGGATCGTATGGACAAGATTAGTCTCACTTATGCACTGAAAAAAAAAAGGTGGAAACCTAGGAAAATACTTGTTTGGTGCGACTCTGAACGCAATTCCACATGCAAAATTTTGCACAATTGTGAAATTCGATGAAATTATTAACTAACAAGCTGGAAAATATATTTCCTTGATTCTTGAAATAGGCCTAACCACGTAACCAATGCTAAACGCGCATATAACTTGGATTTCGTTTTTTTTATACACCAACTTGTGTTTATTTATATTTCATTTATCAGATGCTAAACTTCTCTGTGCTTTATCAAAAGAAATCATAATAAGTTTGGATATAATGCTATAAAAACAGAAAGTTAATTTACAAATGTAAGGCCAATGCTTATGCACTCGGTTCATGCTGACACTCAGTGATGAACAATTGATATCACACTTTGAGAGCCGCAGATGTTTCTTTGGGAAATCCTTTTTTCTTCTTCTTCTTCTTCTTCTTCTTCTTCTTCTTTTTTTCTTTTAATAAACAATTATTGAAACTAATGTTGATCATTCACTGGGGAAATACTTTCTGTGCTTATACAGTTAATCACTGATACATATTATCAGATAAATAGGATGACAGTAATTGGAATAAAATATTCTAACTGGCAACCCTACGAGTTTCTAAAGAAGTACGATCAATTCTGAGATTTGTTGCTTTACTTCTGGAACTTACTGTACATCCGACATAGATCCCCTAACTACATCTGAGGCACTTTTACTTATGTATAACGTTGGATGTAAACAAAGAACTGAGCTTGTCTTTGAACTTGAAGAGAGAACCATCTGTTCGGGGATTCTTCGGAATGAGTTTCAGGTTGAGGGCCGGTAATTCCTTTTGGTTGATGGTTAGAAATTTCTTCCTGAAAGTGTCATCTTCTATGTAGGGGAATGCCGTGTACAAATTCATTTTAGGGACAGTGTGATATAGAGGAGGTGGCGTCATCTTCTTATTCAACATACTATTTAACTGTCTGAAGAATAGTTTTGATGGAAAACAATTGTTCCTGAAATAGTTTGAAAGAGTTGTTATTTCTTCATGAAAGGTCAGCCAATTAGATGACAGAGTAAAAGCCCTGTGGAGGAGGGTAGAAACAGCGTTTAATGTAAAATTGAAATAACACGAGCTATAAAAATTCATACCTTTGTTCACATCCAACGTTATATATAAGTACAAGTGGCCCGGATGTAGTCAGGGGATCTATGTCGGATGTACAAAGAGGCTGTTGAGAGTGCGCATTGATGCTCACAGAGGGGTCAGCTTCAGAACTGGGAGCAGATTGTCTAGCCCTGAACAATCTAATATTAAAAGCCATACAAAAATATGTAAAACTTTTATAGACAATAAAGATTTTTCGACAGGTACAAAAAGAAAACGACTTAACAATACTGGAATCCATTATTATCAAATTGACCGTATCACCGTTAAACTCCCAAACTTCATCCACACAATTGTTTATTGCCTGATGGTCTTGTTGAGCTGCTTTTCTCTGTCTGTATGTTTGTTATTGTTTTTTTCTCTCTCTCTCGTTGTAACTCTACACGAGTAAAGTAGTATGTTTTTAACTTCCTTCTGGGTAGGTTGTCACCTGCCATTTGCTTGTTCTTTAAGTAAATGTTTAAGCAATTATATTCTGAATGTTTTTATTTAATCATAATATGTAATTCGGATTTTATTAGTTTATTGATTGCCATGTTCGCTTGTTTGCAGCCTAGAAAATGCAACTATGTGGAGTTGCGAAACGTCGGCATATATTTTAATAAAATGCATATGGATAGTGCCTTTCCCTGACCGCCCTTGGATTGTTCTTCGAGCTGTTGCTCCAGAAATTGGATATATATATATATATATATATATATATATATATATATATATATATATATATATATATAACCAGTCTTGGATACGTGTACTTTTCGAAGCATTAATCTTTAAACATGATTTTCTAATGAAAATTAAAATCTGTTTCGCAATAATGATACAAAATTTAAAATAACACATTTCACCTTGTTTGTATGCAGTTTTCAATAACTGCACAAAACCGTAAACATAGGAGCGAAATAAGAGCTGTTAATACATCTGTGTGTTTATATACATACATATATATAGTATTATAAATATATGTATGTATGTAATGTATATATATAATATATATAATATATATGTATGTATGTAGTGTATGTATATATATATATATATATATATATATATATATATATATATATATATATATATATATATATATATGCACTCAGGGGAGGCACAAAACTGAATATGGTAACATAGCCCTCAGGAAATCTTTTATCAACTCACAAGACAATTGCAAAAATTAATTTGGGTACTGAATTAAACTCTGAACTACAAAGATAACTTTATTCTCTAAAAGAAAAGCAAAATTCTAATTATTGCCAGACAGCTAGAAAGAAAATCAAATGAAAGACAGAAATAGTTAATTATAACTCGACACAGAAAACGGACTGTCTAGAACAAGATCCCGGGAAACAGAACTATTCCCCCAAGTGAAACCAAAAATAAAAGGGACACTTCTCTCCATACTCTAATATCAACTCCACAAAATTGAATAATCATGCAGTAAATCAATTAGCCTCTTCAACACGTTAAACATTATATGTATTATCAATACTTGGTAATAATCCAACCCACAGAGACATACCAAACGACAATTCAAAAGAGTTCCTGTCAGAAAGAAACATAATTCTTATTAACACACTTGTCAAAATAATAGCAAATCTCATAAAGAGGACAGTGATACATTTCACCGACAAGTGCACAAAAACGGAATGATAATAATTTTCACGAATCTCTCATGAGCAAGAAGGGTTTTCTGCCACATCAACGTCATCTCAAATAGTTCGAGATGCTGAAAAGGAATTCATTAATGAAAGTTTCAGCAACTCTCACCTCTGATGTCCATGATAATAATTTTGTGTGGTTGTCACGCGCCTTCCATCTTCAAGGACAAGCTGGGCGAATAATGCCCCAAAACTCATATGATACAGTGGAGGTAAATCGTGATGTACAAACGAACGAGCATTCTCGTAAAACCACTCCCGATCTACTACGTCCTTACAGACGTTACAGCTTTTTCGGGTTTCCCCAGGCCCCTCAGTGTGAGGCACCTCATGGAGTGAACGAGTTCGTTGCGCAAAACCGATTGTATAATAACACATCATTTATTTCACAATACCTGATCTACACATAATAGACTTTTCTCAATTTTATATTCTCCTTGTTAGGAAGGTAATATCTTTTAAATAACACTTATCTCTCACTGAAACAAACGCACACACGAAAACAACGTTCGAGGAATTTTCCATGCAAACTCAGGTTTTTTCAATGTGACTCTGAGACAGTAGATACTTCTTAACAAAGAACACTGACTTTTGTCTCTGCGAGAGCTAATGCTGATATCTATTATTTCAAAGAATGTCATTGTTCACCACATCTGTCTATCAACCAAAAAGTGTAGTTAAAATATATAACATT
>NC_061100.1:61999293-62014293 GCF_015104395.2 Macrobrachium nipponense
GGGTGTCAAACTTCCAAAAAATAGGTGAACCTTAGTACTTAACCATTTTTAAAATAGAGGATCGAATAAACCGTTTCCTTAAAAATCTAAAAGACCGTAATATTACCAGTACAGACACCTACGAATTGTTATACAGTACAGGTGCTTCGTTCGGAGTAATTAAGAGCTACCTAAGATTCACAAGGAAGGTGGCCCAATGTGACCCATATTCACCAAATATGATACCCCTAATTATAAATTGGCCAAATTTCTTGTCCCACTTTTAGCTCCTTTAACTACTAATGAGTATAGCATAAAAAAATTCAGAAAATTGTAAACTAGTTATGTGTTATTTAGCCAGAAATCGTTTAGTACATATGTATATATATATATATATATATATATATATATATATATATATATATATATATATACTACACTTATCGATATAGATAAATACTAAACGATTTCTGGCTAAATAACACATAACTAGTTGCCCTGCTATAACTGAATAAGTATCGGAGGGCGGGTGGAATTTTCCTGAAGTCTGTATTATTATAAACACGCTACGGCCCCATGGTGTATTACCAACAAGAGTTACATAAATAACCTTTGAAAATATTCCTGTAGCGCACTTGTAGCTCTTTGAACGAAGAGTACTATATAAGCAATTAATGCAAATATACAAGATATGGCCTTATGCCATTATAGTGCATGGTGTTGTGTAATTCTGCGGAAATTTCAAATACTTTTTTGACAATGTGGTTATTTTGTATGATTATGACCCATTATCTACAAAAATCGTGCTTGGCATTTTTTTTTTTATTCCATCTTGGAATAATAGCAGACATCTTGAATTTCTGTCATAAGATATGGATATGTTGCCCATCTGTGCAAATTCTAAGCCCTTTATACATTATATTTTGTTTAATTATTAACACAACTGATGACTAAGATGTTTGAATCATGAAATATTTTGAATGACAGGGCATATACAGATCTCTAAGTCCAAGATGGCAGTTAATTGTACGAGAATTTGTTCATTCACATTTTTTTGTTTCTTTCTAATTGCTGTTCAAAGAATATGGAAACCAAGTGACCCAAGATAGAAAACAACTACAGACAGTGCATCGTATGTCAAGAAAGTACAAAGGAAACAATGAGTATACTTCTCGTTAATCTGGAGCCACAAGATCTTCGAACTAAATATGCAGTGTGGCACCAGAAATGCCCATTATAACACTCTGGTTTAAAGCTTAGGGATATATTTTGGTGGACTAGCTTCCACCCTTATCAAGCATTAAATGAAGAGGGGGTTACATTAGCGAAACATATAGTGAGAGATATGCACTAAAGTGATACCTGGGGCCACTGCTAAGCCGATGTTGATTCTGCTAATTGTCATAATCTGCTTCATCATTGCCTTAAGTCTCGGGCTCCATTGGTAAGGTAGATCCTATTATATTATCTTGTAGTTTTATCAGTGAAGATTCTACCATCTGACACTTGTATCGACAGCTGCTCTTGTATAAAATTCGGGATGAGTTCCAATCCATAGTATGGCTCGTGTTATTTATATGACGGAAAATTGCCGAACAATGTTATCCATATCTTACTGATCTTTTGTGTTGAGTTAACCTTTCTGAGAGAGACTTGCCTGTAAAACTGTAGTGTATCTAAGGCAACGTTGAAGCAGATTAGGACAAATAACAGAAAAAAAAAATCACACACACACACACACACACACAACCACACACACACACACACACATATATATTATATATATATAATATATATATATATATATATATATATATATATATATCTAGTATATATATATTTAACATAAATATGTATATACATATATATATATATAATATATATATAGATATATATATATATAACTAAAGTTGAAGGCAGTTGCTTGAAACCAGATAAGCAGCAGCGGACAGTGGAGAGATACCAAAATCCTTTAATGTAATTTATTTTGCTGATGTCTCAAAACCATGTGTCCCATTTTCGAAGCTAAAAATGAAAAGAACAGAATTAGAAAGAGACTCGGACTCACAACACGTGTGACAAAAATGATCTCCTGCCATATGCAAGAGGGTGGGTCAATTAGGAACCATAGTTCGGCGGTGCATAATGAAGCCATCTCCCACCAGGGAATTATCCAAAACACTGGGATAATCGGAAGAGCCCTGGATCAGAAATGTCTCCGACTACCAACCAATAAGTGCTTTTCCTCCCCATAAACCTATGAAGAAACATACCGAATTACGACAACACCAGAATGAGAGGCTACACCAACCCAGACATACCCAATCATACCAGCTACCCGGCAGGCAACGAGAATCCGACTCACATTGACGTCACACAGCGTATAACAGTCAATGAAAATTCAGCAAGCCATGACGTCAAGCAATGTCACACATTCCAGCTCCATCAGTCTGCATGATTGAGGAAACAAGAGCATCAACTTTAGAAAGTTGCTTGAAAACCTCTTCCCCCGCCAATAGGAGACGAGCATTGCGCCCCTGACCAATGAAAATTCAGCTCACGGGATACCCCCTGCTGACCCAACCCAAACTATGAATAGGGTAGAACCTGTATCCATTATCAGTCACAACACTTCTCTAATCTGACAACAACTTTTCAACCAAACTTAAACAAATAATTGAAGATGAATTTGGATGCCTTAAGATTCAATTAATTCCAATCAGTCCACTCAAGACTGGCATATTTTTTAACTACAAGGACAAACTGCAGACCTACATGAGATCCAACATTATTTATAAATTCAAGTGCCCAGGATGTCCAGATATTTATGTTGGATCTTGTTGTCGGATTAGAGACGTGTTGTGACAACAGCCTGTTAATTACTTTAAAAACCAAGTTTTTAGGACAAGAATTCTGTGAGAAAAAAATTTAATAAAAATAAAATCGCATTATAAAAAAGAAACCAACTCGAAGAATATCGGAGAGCCCTATAAACTAAAGTGCATATGGAGTTTAGTTTAGAATTCTTAAAGCATGAACTATAGAAGTTGTTAGCAAGTCCAGTGTATGTTTTTTTTCGATACACAGATGTCGTAAAATCACCATTGTCTCTGCTTACATTGATACCTAGAAAAGGTAGACAATTGTTTTCTTTTTCCATGGTAAACTTTACATTTCGATGTTGATTAATTATTGATATGGTCCTGAAACATCTCATTTTATCAAGGCTTCTTAAATAATACAAACGGGTCATCAACGTATCACCTTTAATAGACAGGTTTACATATATTTGGACAATTAGTTAAAAAGTTTCCTTCTGAAATATACATAAAAATATTGGCGAAGACAGGCCCCAATGGGGACCCCATGGTAACTCCATCGACCTGCGAAAAGAGTTGACCATTAAAAACAAACATTGAGTCTTGCACAGCAAGCTCAAGAAACGTCTTAAAAAGTTATCTATTAAAACCATGAAAAACTATATGACCGTCATAAAAATCTTGTCTAAAATAATTTTGATAGTTTCATTCAGAGGCACATTTATGAAAAGAGATTCTACATCGAAGCTTTTCATGTGTAAATCCCCGTCTTGTAAAACTATTTCTTTCTGGAATTCATGCCCATTTTTAAGTAAAAATTCGTTGTAAGCAAATTCACTGAGTAATGATACAAGGTATTTAGATATTGGATGAGAATGGCTGTTATAGGCTGCCATAATGGGTCTAATAGGAACTCCTTCCTTATGTATCTTAGGGAGTCCATATAAAATACTAAAAGAAGAACCTGTCACAAATAGTTTCTGGTATGTAATTTCATCTAAAATACCTTCATTTTTAATTTTCTCAAAAATCTATTAATTTTGTCTTCTCTTTTGTAAATGTCCAAGAAGTTTGGTTCACCAAGTGATCGAAATTTAGTGTTGTCAATATAATCTTGTTTATTAAGTAATACCACACCTTTTCCTTTATCTGGTTTACAAACAACCAAACTATCCTGTTTATTTGTCAACCAGAAAAAGGAAAAGGTGTGGTACTTCTACTATGGCAGATTATTCTTATATTGATGTTAGAGCCTTGAAGCAAAAATGTTAAAATAAAAGTTTAGTTTTTGACATAAATTCTGATCCTAGGGTTATCTTTCTCATCAGGAAGTCAATCAGTTGTTGAATTTGCAGAAGACAATTGAATAAAGAATGCCTTATCATTTGCTGTAATGTTTACAAGAAAAGTCGTTTTCAACAACCATTTAAACTACTGACTAAAGATCCCCTAAATCAAAAGAAAACAAAAGACCCTTCACAGCGATACCGTTTATTTACACAGCCAATGATCCTGCATTATTCATGAGACTCATCGCAATGAATATTTGAATTTAAATGAAACATTGACCTTTAATAGTTTCCGATTGTTATGTTGATTCAGTGCCAACTTTTACTTGTTTCGTTTGCCTGTCAAGTATGGTCTATTAATATTTATAAGTAATTGAATATGTCCAAATTTTTATTAGTGTAACCGAAATATTTACGGCAATCCCGTTTCCTTTTGTTTTTAAGTACACTTACTGTTTTTTTTTTTTTTTTGCATTCTTTTGTATAATATATAAATCAAAATGTAATTTATAGGTTATTGCAACCTTTTTTGAGCGGAAGGATTTGGCATAAGCGTAAGTCCCGCAATGGTTTTTCTGGATTCTATTATGAGTTATTTGTAAAGGTTTCTTCATTCTTCTTTTCTCTGTTATTATTATTATTATTATTATTATTATTTTATTATTATTTTATCTATCACAGTCATCCTATTATGTGGGGTTCCGGATTGCATCCTGCCTCCTTAGGAATCCATCACTTTTCTTACTATGTGCGCTGTTTCCAGGAGCTCATCTCTTCTGCATGAGTCCTGAAGCTACTTTAGCATCTAATTTTTCCAGGTTCCTTTTCATGGATCTTAGGATCGTGAATAGCGTTCCTATGATTATGGGTACAATTTCCACTGGCATATCCCATATCCTTCTTATGTCTATTTTCAGGTCATGATACTTATAATTTTTTCTCCTTTCTCATCTACTCTGGTATCCATGGTATTGCAACATCGATGAATGACACTTTCTTCTTGGTTTTGTCAATCAGCGTTACGTCTGGTCTATTTGCATGTATCACCCTATCTGTTCTGATACCACAGTCCTAGAGGATCCTGGCCTGATCGTTTTCTATCACTCCCTCAGGTTGGTGCTCGTACCACTTAGTGCTACTGAATCATGCCTATTTTTGTACTGGTTCTGTGCAAGCGCTGGACGTTCGCTTGCTATGTGGTTTATGGTCTTGTTTTTCACATTGCACTTCCTGCATATGGGTGAGGTGTTATTTCCACCTATCGTTCTTTGGACATATCTAGTTCTTAGGGCCTGGTCTTGTGCCGCTGTTAACATTCCTTCTGTTTCCTTGTTTATTTCTCCCTTCTGTAGCCATTGCCATGTTTTATCACTGGCTGGTTCTTTAGTCAGTACTATGTACTGTCTGTTCATTGGTTTGTTGTGCCATGCTTCTATTTTGTTTGTCATTCTCATGTCTCTATATATTTCTGGGTCCTTCTTCCCATGCACACCTGAGAAACTCGTTTTCACTGGTTTTCATATATTGCCCCAGTTCTCTGCTCTCGATGTTGACGCAGTCCTCTATGTTTCGTAGTCCTCCCCTCCTTCCTTTTGTGTTGTGTATAGTCTGTCTGTATTTGCTCTTGTGTATAGTGCTTTGTGTATTGCCATGTGTTTCCTACTTTTCTGGTCTATGTTGCGGAGTTCAGCATTTGTCCACTCCACTACTCCTGCACTGCATCTGTTTACTGGTACTGCCCATAGGTTTCTGGCCTTTATATATATATATATATATATATATATATATATATATATATATATATATATATATATATATATATATATATATATATATACAGATATGAAAATATATGAGAGGATTATAGAAGGAAGATTGAGAATGGAAGCCACAATTTATAAAGAACGATTTGGTTTTATGCCAGGAAAGAGCACAACTGATGCAATATTTGCACTAAGGCAGACATTAGACAAATATAGAGAGAAACAGAAAGGACTACATCTGGTGTTTATTGACTTGGGAAAAGCATAAGGATTGTATCTGGGGACAACAGGAGGGAGTTTGAAATTGAAAAGGCAGTGACAAGGTCTAAAGGGATAACGCTACCAGATGGGAATAACATCAATCACGTGGATGAGACAGGATACAAATACCTGGGAATGGAAGAAGGAGACGATATAAAACACCAAGAGATGAAGGCTATGCAGAGACTTAAAGTGACACTCAAGTAAAATTTCAGCGCCAGACATATGATAAAAGCCATAAATACATGGGCAGTACCAGTAAACAGATACAGTGCAGGAGTAGTGGAGTGGACAAATGCTGAACTCTGCAACATAGACCAGAAAAGTAGGAAACACATGACAATTGTAGAGAAAGGGATGGACGGGTTTAGTTCGATCCCCAGGGATATCTGAGTTATTTGGACTTTTGAATTTAACCTTTCAGTGAATCATTTTGGTTAAAGAACCTGATTTACTTAGTTAATGCTTTGTTCTTGAATAAATGTATTATTGTAGTTCACGAGTCTGATTTAATTGCCTTAGGTAATTGAGAGAGAGAGAGAGAGAGAGAGAGAGAGAGAGGCTATGCTGCTAAAATGCCTAGATCAGGTAAGCTTACTTCTTTCCTCCTCTTGGGGAAGGAGGTAACATATGTATATATATATTATATTAATATATATATATATATATATATATATATATAGATATATATATATATACATATGTTACCTCCTTCCCCCCAAGAGGAGAAAGAGTAAGCTTACCTGATCTAGGCATTTTAGCAGCATAGCCTTAGAGCAGGAAGGCACTGAGGTGACATCCGCTTTCTCTCTCTCTCTCTCTCTCTCTCTCTCGCTCTCTCTCTCTCTCTCTCTCTCTCTCTCTCTCTCTCAATTACCTAAGGCAATTAAATCAGACTCGTGAACTACAATAATACATTTATTCAAGAACAAAGCATTAACTAAGTAAATCAGTTCTTTAACCAAAATGATTCACTGAAAGGTTAAATTCAAAGTCCAAATAACTCAGATATCCCTGGGGATCGAACTAAACCCGTCCACCCCTTTCTCTACAATTGTCATGTGTTTCCTACTTTTCTGGTCTAGTTTTGCAGAGTTCAGCATTTGTCCACTCCACTACTCCTGCACTGTATCTGTTTACTGGTACTGCCCATGTATTTATGGCTTTTATCATATGTCTGGCGCTGAAATTTTACTTGAGTGTCACTTTAAGTCTCTGCATAGCCTTCATCTCTTGGTGTTTTATATCGTCTCCTTCTTCCATTCCCAGGTATTTGTATATATATATATATATATATATATATATATATATATATATATATATATGTATGTATATAAGCATAAAAAATGGCCCCTCACCGAGAAGGAAATTGCATTAGCGCTTAATAAATATATAACAGGAAAATGGCTTATTGCTCTTTGCTTCCTTCCTTCATGAGGAGTACCATCACTCAGGAGTACTAGATCACCCTTGACAGGTGGCGCCAAAATTAGAGGCATCTCCCTAAGGATAATGGACAGTTCTGGACAGACTGGGTTTACTTCAAGGACAAAACTTTAAGTACTGAATGGAATTTCTCTCTACTCAGGATTTCACTAACATCATTTAGAGATTCAAAATAGAAGACTTCTTTTACTATGCCCCTAGCAGACTTGCCACTTAGCTGTGCTAGGTTAGCAGACGATTGGGAAATCCACCACACCCTCCTAAACTCCCTCCACTGGAACGTCACACCTCCTGGATTTACCTTGGCCACCGCACAACCAAGAGCAGCCACACCCCTAAATCAGTGGTTTACCACAACTGTAAAAAACCTGGTCATAAAGCTGATAGCTGCACTGTCAAGGGGGGCCATCCCGAAGACATCCAAGCCTGCAACTGCCCAAAAACGAGCAGATTACCGTCTATTGCTTCATTGTTCATTCCTTGGATTTGCCAAGACAACTCCTCCCAGCCTCCTGCCCACCAGTTTGGCATCATGGATACCACTCCCACCAGACTTGCGTTATTGCTCGGGTAAGACTACCTGCAGATGCGGGCCTCTCGTGTACCTCTTCGGTGCATAACTGTTGCCCCAGCCTCCCCTCCAGAGGAATCAGCCCAACGACCCAGTACCGACTCTGAAATCTGTTTAGGAGAAGTGGGTTGGCTTACAATGCTGGAGGATGCCCCCTAACCTTCATGCCTGATCACTGGAGCAGACTCCTCTGACCCAGGACTCAGTCATGATCAGCTCATAGCTTTATAGCACGAAGATCTGAACCTAAAGGAGGCAATCAGAATGGCTTTTAGAGATCCTGACCCTCAGGAGGACTTCTCCCAAGGCCAATGCATGATAGATGATAACGTCCTTTTCAGAGTTTCTTGAGACCAGGCCGCCCCTGATAAAGCTCTCCAGAAGCATCTAGTAGTTCCCACTAACCTAAGGAAGTGAGTCATGTACCTTGTACATGACAGCCTAAGTGGTCATTTCAGGGTAGGCCGCACTGCCTCCACCCTTGCAGAACACTTTTACTAGACAGGACTGCGTAAGGATGTGAAGCAATATGTAGGTTCTTGTCCTACCTGCCAAACGGTGGGCAAGGCCAATGAGAAGGTCCCTCGGGGTCCCCTAAAGAACATTCCTTTTCTGGGCATCCCTTTCAAGGACATGTTAGTAGATTTCTACACTCTCCAAGGGTGCACTTGCTCCAAGGCAGAAAGTTTGCACTGGCTGAAAATTATAGATCAATTCACCCAATATGCAGAGGCAATCCCCGTCAGGAGTGAAACCTCCTGGAACACCATCAAAGCCCTTATTGGGTTCTTTTGAAGGTTCAGTTCCCAGCTACTATCCAGAGCAATAAGGAGTGATACTTTATGTCAAATGAGTTCAGGAAATGCATGCTGGCTCATGGGATCAAGCCCGTGCACTCCACACCTTACAGGCCAGAAAGCCAAGGGATCATGAAACATTTTCACAAATCTTTTGGCTTCACCCTGGTTAAGCTTAAACATGCAAAAAGGGGAGATTAGGAAGAAAATCTCCCGTACATTCTCTTCACCCTCCAACACAGTTAGTCCAAAATGACAGCTACAGCCCATTCAATACCTGTTAATACGCTTCAACCCAACCCAATAAGACCTTATCAATATCCTTTACGAAATCTGGGCTAACCAGCTTCAACATGCAAAAAGGGGAGATTAGGAAGAAAATCTCCCGTACATTCTCTTCACCCTCCAACACAGTTAGTCCAAAATGACAGCTACAGCCCATTCAACCTGTTATACGCTCACCCCACCCATAGACCTATCAATATCCTTTACGAAATCTGGGCTAACCATCGGAAGGCAGAATGGGTAAAGAAACTTCCAGAGATCCAGGCAGACTATGGGCTACCTGGGCCATTAGCCAAGCTACCAAAGCAGCAACCCAAGAGAGGGTTAAGATCAGGTTTGATAAGTCCATCAGGACATGAACCCTCGCCGTGGGAGGTGAGGTGCTGGTGCTTAGGACAGGAGTGACCAGACCTCTAGACACTCATTTCACAGGCCCCCATTAGATACTTGCAAAACAAGAACAACTAAACTACCTGGTACACTGAGGACAACGCTGAGAAAATGGTTCCATATAAACCTACTGAAACTGTACCAGACCAGACCTATGGAGTGCGTCCCTCCTACCCATGCTGCCTCTGCGGCTGTAGTAAGCTTAGTCATGGCCCCTTCCTTGCTTAACACAAACTTAAAGCTTTTATAACCTCAAAATAATCTTTCCAGGGCTCACTGACGACCAACAGGACGATGTATGACCCTTCTTCTGGAATTTGGAGAGGTTGCAAAGGACACACTTGGCTTTACTTCTGTACTGGAGCATAGTATCACCCTGGAGGAAGGCACTAGGCCTATCACTCAGGGGTACTATAGAGTCAATCTAAACAAAGACAAACTCATCAAGGAGTAGATAGATCTCCAGTTACAGTTGGGCTCTATCAAGCCCAGCCACAGCACCTGGTCCTCTCCAGTCATTCTGGTGTCAAAGGAAGGAGGGTGGGGGATAGACTATGCCTAGACTACCACAAACTGAATGAGGTCATGCAACTGGAACAGTATCCTTTACCAAAAATAGATGCCTGCATTGATACTTTAGGACGTGTTCCTTTCCTAAGTAAAATCAATCTTGAGAAGGGTTACCTGCAAGTGCCCTTATCAGAGGAATCCAGACCCCTAACGGCCTTTATCGCACCAAGCTGTTTCCAGAAACTAAAGCATAAAGTTCTCTTGGGAATAGACAATTCTGTGGTGTATTTCGATAACATAGTCATCTTTGCCATGTCTTGGCAAGGCACCAGACCATCCTGCACAAGGTGCTGGATGCACTAGACAAGGCCAATCTGGTATCAAATCTAAAATAATGCCAGTTCGGGGCCTCCGAGATCACCTACCTAGGCCACCAGGTAGGAAGTGCAAAGATCATGCCAAAAAATGCTAATATTCTGGCGATGAAGGAGATGCCATATCCTAATACAGAGAGGGAAGCACAAAGGTTCTTAGGTATGGTCCAATATTTCCACCAGTTTATACCCAACTTCTCAAGGGGAATGAGATCTTCAAGTGCAATGATGATGATGCTAAGAACTCCAGATTATGAGAAACCCTTTTACATGGCAATAGTTGTCAGGGATGTTGGAATAGGGGCACTTTTACTCCAGGTGTCCGAAGCCATTCAATCACCCTGTGGCCTACTATTTTAAGAAATTGAATCCAGCTGAATCTCGCTACAGTACAATAGAGAAGGAACTCTTGGGTATGGTACTGGCCATGAAACGCTATGAGGAGTATCATGCATATCACAAATTCCCTTTGGCCCTCCTCACTGATCATAACCCACTGAGGCCCCTCACGAAATTCTGCAATCGGGCACTGATAAGATTTAGTTAATCTTATTTCCCATTTTATATTTCCCCAAGTTCTCTACTAAGGTATCCAGAGCTGAAGTAGTAAACTCTCTTCTTACTTTTGTTTTTATAACTTAAATAATCCCTTTCAGCCCCTTCTGCTCCTATCCTTTATCTAGCCTAGGCATGGCATTTTGTAACATATAATTTTGGAATGTATGAATGATAAAACTTAACGAAGAGATTTGTGTATTGAGAAAATTGGAGTTACTTATATAAGCTACAGATTTGTCTGCTTAAACTAAAATAATAGAAGTTGGGCCTGATTGTTGGAATTTAGCTTGGCGCAGACATTTTCCCCCTTAAATCATATTGTGCACATTGGAGAGAGAATATATTTGCAAATGCTCACAGTCAAAAGACTGTGAAGATCTTCGTATGAGGGAATGCATATCACGAGCATGATTGTCCAATAATAGCATATACTCTGTCTCTTAATATTAATTACAATTGCACTCACAAATAGGAAATGGAAATCCAAAGGGTGAGATTTGGAATGTCTGAGGTCCTCCCAAGAGTCGTATCTATTAAGTCCTCTTGGGAGCATTTTGATTTCTGAGTTATTAATGTAAAACTGGGAAGAGTTCCCCCTTTTTAATCCTAGATGATTAAAGGCCTATCAAACACCTTCTCTAAAGGAACTGTGCCATTGACAGCAGGGCACGGCCCACACCTGCATTTCAGCCACGCCTCCAACCTCTTCAAGTGTTAACAATACCTCTCGGGCAGTAGCTATTATGCTGTAAGAATTCACACCTTCCTTGACCCAGTATAATGTTTTCAGCCCAGCCCCCTACCAGCTCCTCGATCGACCTTTGACCCATTTAACAAGTCCTCAGGTGCAGTCCTATCGGCTTTGACAATCGCTACCTCTCTCTCTCTCTCTCTCTCTCCTCTCTCTCTCTCTGGGAACATGTGCAACTCGCCTACCCCTCACCCCTCCTAAAATCTTGATACTAGCCCAACTGTTGTTTTCAGGATCCAAATCCAAAAGGCCGTAGTGCTATTAATTCCCTGGGAAATCAGATTCACCACAGGAAGCTGCTAGCTAAGACGACGCCCCTGACACCAACTCTAGTTTGTGAGGGGGGTGAAACCCCAAACTCAAATACCCTCCTTGGGTATAAATAGGCCCTACGAAGTTCATACTCTCACAATGGTGTATCTTATAGGTCAAGGCATGTAAGAGTACCAGTGACAGCTGATCCTCGATTCAAGTCCAGAGTCCTTGGTATCCAGTCCTCGTTTCATTCAACCATGACTAAACTTGAACCCACACTAAACCGAGTCCTGGACATGGGCAATGTTTTTGTCAACCTCCACCTATGGTCTCGTGTCATAAAAGAAGTCTGCACTTCCACAGTGCCAATCCAGTGCCAGGCCTCTGTCCTGACCTCCTCACTCACTACATTCCAGACCTCCGCCTGCCCTGGCCTCATCCTTCAAAACTTTCTCTGTCCCAGGACGTAACAGGGGCTGTTTACACTCTCTTGGGTTACCACCTGACGCTAGTAGCTCACCGCTACCCTCACGAATTGAGTTTCTGTCAAGCACCTCCTACCTGCTGTCCTATCACTTGCCTCCCAGTTGAATAATCCTATTCACCCATGCTCTATGGTGAAGCACTGCATCCGACTGACATCCCTTAAGACAGTCATTCCAAGAAAATAAAGTAAGAAAACAGTAGTTGGTTGCCATTATCTAACTCTATCTTGTATTCAAATTTTCCTTGCCGTCAAATTCCTAGTGTCCCAATTCCCAGAATTCCTTAAAGCCTATTTTAGTATTGATCCCTGTAATGGTGTGTTTCTGTGTTTAATATATGCTCTTACCCACCATTGTGAAGTAAGAAGTCGAGTAAATGTTTGTTCTGATATACGTGTGATAGTGTTATTGTTGCTATAAGCATTGCACAATATCGAGTTCTTGTGTCATAACTGCACATCTTGCAGACCCATTGCCAGTCCTCCATTGTGTGCCCTGCATAAACAGATTCCAACAGAATAACCTCAAGTCTAACCACCAGGAAGAGCCTGGAGCGCCATATCTGAAGTGCCAAAGTGATAATCATTCACTGTAGTTTTTTACCACTGCACATTGTGATATCTATTAAGCTATTCCAATTTGTAATCCTCAGTGTACTCATTTTAGTTATAGTAATGTTCTACTTGCTAATTGGCACTAGTTTTCTGTTTTACCTTGTGATTTAATGTACACTTCAATTGCCACTGAGACCGTTAGTATTCCTTGTAAAATTTACTCTTCTGATACCCCTATTGAGAGTTATAGTGCTTCATTGTTTCATATGAGTATATTTCAAATCCTTACCTCTGAAGCATTCTGTTATAAGACAACTCAAATATGGTTCCTTTTCCTTTTCTTTTTATATCTGCCAATCTGCCCAGTCTGATTAATGAAGTTGAAAGCGTTGTTGCCCCTTTTAGATCTATTGGTTTATGGAAGAGTGACCTCCCTGGATTAATGGCATATAACAATAAATAGATATTTAGATACATACATACATACATACATACATACATAACATATAATATATATATATATATATATATATACTTATATCTAGATATAATATATATTATAATATGTATATCTGTTTACTGAAGGTTTCCAACTTCTGTACAGTTTTAATAGGGAAAAAAAAGAATGTTGGTAGCAATTACCTTGTAGCAGCAAGGCACTGAGGTGACGTTCGTCTTCTCTCTCTCTCTCTCTCTCACACACACACACAATTACCTAAGGTAGCTAAATCAGACTCGTGAACTACAAAAATACATTTATTTAAGAACAAAGTATTAACTAAATAAATCAGGTTCTTAACAAAATGTTAACTGAAAGGTTAAGTTCAAAAATCCAAATAACTCAAATAACCCTGGGGATCGAACTAAACCCGTCCACCCCTTTCTCTACAATAACTAACATTAGTTAGTCATAAAACTAGAAAAGTCATAGGACAGTCTTATACATAACACCATAACCACGGACCATCAGATAAGTCCCCATTATCAAATATTTTCCCATTTGATCCATAACCAGATCCGTCAGGAGATAGATAGAAAAAGACATCCACATAAGCAAAAAAAATCAATATGACAGAAATCAAAAGGTCACATAGAATAGGACATCTTTAAAAAAAATATTCAAACTACAAAGACAAGCTACACTTGGGATTAAAAGTAAGTATGCTTACCCATTCAAGCACTAATCACACACTAATTAAAAATACACTTAAAGAGCCATCTTGGCCCTTTGCCGACTTCATATAGTTCTCCATCTTAGTTATCTTACTCTCCAATTATGTAGGGGAATAGCTCGCACCTACGCAAGCACGAATTCACTCACAAGACACTCCCAAACCAATGACGCCACCAATTCGTCACAAGTTCATGATGTCATATACAGATCATAGTCACACCAGTAAATGGCTGTTGCCTTATATAATAAGGCGCCCTATGAGGTTATGTTAGACTTGCGATAATCTTACACTAAGTCGGTTGGTTATGCACTTCCATACTCATTGGAGTGTCTTGGGGTTTGATGATAACTTACGAAGTAAGTATCTTCTTTCGTTATGACGACGATGTGTTAAACTCATGATGATATCTTCTTTCTGATGTGAGGTTTCTAGTAGAAAACACGAAGTATAAAAAATACATCTATTCTTCTGAGATTACATGATGAATATCAGATAGGATTGTACAGGTCTTCTAATGACGATGGCTTGATCGCTTCTGCCAATGATGATGGCTAATTCAACTCTGACTACCATCTCGGTTACAAATCATAAAGGAAGCAGACAGCAGCTCGAACATATGAACATACATACAGATGAGACACATTACAAATCACGTAGGCCGTTTGAATTATAGGTCGCAGTAGTTGTCTCAAGCAGGAAGCTTGGACTAATGTTTTCAAAACAAATGAAGGACAACAG
>NC_061100.1:62021793-62036793 GCF_015104395.2 Macrobrachium nipponense
AGTATTTTCTATAACATTATACAGAGATCTTGATGTATCCTTATGTTTAGCAATAAGTTTTTCCTTGTGTCTGATCTCATGAATTCATCTTGTCTTTGGGCCTCGATTTTTGTCTGCCAAATTCTAAACCATGTTTTAGTAGTTTTTATTTGCCGCTAGAAATCCTTTTTGAACGACTTCGGTCGTATATAACTCCCAGGTGACTTATCCGGTTTACAGAGAGACTTGCAAAGCATTGCTCACAAAACTTTCTATAAATTATCTAATAACTGGTTTCCTTTCTTTCGTAAAGATGATTATATGTTGTTAAAAATCTTATCCAATAACCCAGTCATTGCAGTAACCAGGCTGGATAAAGGAAGAGGCTCGGTAATACTAAATAAAAATGACTATGTACAGAAAATGGATGATATTCTCAAAGATACCACTAAGTTTGTTGAAATGGGTGTTCCAACATATCAACGTATATTTAAGGTGGAGAATAAAATCAATAGATTACTCAGAAGTCTCAAAGATCAAAACATTATAACGGAAAGAGCTTACCAAGAACTACATTGTTCAGGTTCATCCTGTGGTGTGTTATATGGACTTCCTGAAATTCATAAAGACGGTGTTCCTCTACGAGCAATTTTGGCGGCATACAATTATTACCCCTATCAAAACTACACAAGTGGCAACTCTTACCTTTCAGTAGCTGGCCAGCCTCTCTCTGCAAGCAATATCAAACTAGGCTAATGAGTTCACGTAAATACAAAAATATGCTATTTATTTCCCAAACTAGATGAACACAAAATGGAACAAAGAGACTAAAAAGGCCATGTTTAAAAACTAAGACTGACCCACAAAAGAACTGTAAATTATCATTTTACTCTCCTGAATTAGTCTAAATAATCACCCCAAACTCTCAAATTTCAACCACTACATTTCGATAGTCAAGTCTTAGGGAATCCCGTCTCTTGAATAATCACAAGGGACCCATATGAAACAAAGAGACATATCTATTATATTTCCCACTACACAATTAGTGTTAAATAAATATATACACTTCAAACTTCTCTCTTTCCAAAGGCAACTGTTCCTAAGTCATTTGAATATGTCCCATACCTCTTTGATGGGTCTGTACCAGCACCTGATGTCCTCTGAACCGTCTCTTGCCTTGCCTCTGGAGTGTGTGACTTTTCCACTAAAAGTACCGGGCAATCGTGCCCCTCATTAGACGCACAAACACACAATCCTCAGCCACACCTTAGAGCCGCCCTAGCAACTGGCTGTAGAGGCTTCAACCTCACAAATGCACACTCAGCATTTCTTTCTTTGAGGTAGGCTATCACCTAGGTGCTTTCTGTCTCCAAGCCAGGAAAGCTGATACAACACAATTCACTGACACATTTACTTACTTCTTTTAATACAATAACCCAAATGACCAGACAGCAAAATACTTGATACCCTACAGCCATTTGCAAATAATTAATATGTTTTACTCAATTCTGCTAACCTTGTACCTGACATTCTACCACAGGATGTTGACTTACGTATATATGGTGAGTTTGGACGTCACATCTCTTTTTACGAACATACCGTTGCAGGCGACGGTTGACACTATTTTAGATAAAAATCTTTTACAAGGAAAATGTTCTATATCATGGCTTTAATAAGGATAATTTTAAGAAACTTCTGGAAATTGCAGTGCAGGACACCCACTTTATTTTTAACAATGATGTTAATGGTGTTTCGATGGGGTCGCCACTTGCTGGATGGTTGTCCCTTATTGTATCGTCCTCTCTTTAATAAGCGATATGTGGATGTCACTATTGCTCTATTTAGGTCTCGAGAAGCAGTCGAAGTTTTCTTGGAATATATTAAAGGCCTACATCCTAATATACATTTCTCAATTGAGCATGAACATGACAATCAACTTGCTTTTTTAGATGTTTTAATTACTAGGACAGAACATGGTTTTAATACGAACGTCTTTAGAAAAACGACGTTCACAGGTCCTAGGTACTAACTTCTATAGCAGTTGCTCCCTAACATTTAAATTAAATAGTATTTCCAAGCTATTACACTGTGCTTATTATATGTTAGCATCCAGCTGGCATGACTTCCATAGCGAAATCCAATTATTACTCCAGTTTTTTCAAAACAATTCGTATCCTCCAGCCTTATTCTTTAAATATGTGAATAACTTTCTAAATGATCAATTTCAGCCACGTCAACTTGTACCGGACGAACCTAAATTATTAATGTATGCTGCTATACCTTTTATTCAGTCCAACGCATTAAGTTGCAAATACAAAAAGTCAATCAGAAACCTTTTCCCGCTGTGAATCTTAAGTTAATAGCTAAAAATCCTAAAACTCTGGGTTCTTTGTTCTCACACAAAGACAAACTTCCGGCTTTGATGCGATCTTTGGTGGTATATTGCTTTACTTGCCCGAAATGTAAAATCTGGAAATATGTGGGAGCCACCAAAAGATTGCTCAAAGTCAGAATCGATTCTCATCTGGAGTCAGTCACCGTGCGGGATGGACTTTGGAAACAAAAGAATTCTCTGACATACGAGAACATTGTAATAAATGTAAAACATCATTGTCATATAAGGATTTCCGCATTGTTACCCAAGCACCCATTGTCTATTCTCTCTCTGTTTTGGAGTCGTTCACAATTAAACAGCTTGTGCCCCAATTAAATGGTCAAACCTCTTCCACAGTTTTGTTTATAGCATATTTGACATCAGCGACGGACTGGCCATTTGGGGGAAGGTGACTTTTCCCCTTGGACCGGTGGTTAAAAGGGGCCTGTGGGCGGTCTATAGAAAAAAGAAATTATAAATAAATTTTGTAAAAAAAAAAAAAAAAAAAAAAAAAAAAATCTTAAAATAAAAAATAAAAAAAGTTAGAAAGAAAACTTAAAGATCTGAAGAATAAGGGAACAAAGAGAATAGAATTGGATAAAAAAAAAACAGAAAGAGAGGGAGGGGGGGGTGGGGAAGAGAGAGAGAGAGAGAGAGAGAGAGAGAGAGAGAGAGAGAGGCGGGATATGACTCTCATCGCCAGCACACCTTAATGCAGCGATTGCAAGAGAGTAATCTTGAAATGTTCCTATAACTGGTTGTTCCGATAATTTTATCAACATTTTCTGTAAGCTATCGTTCATTAACCATCAGCCAGTATACAATATGCCATCTTTTCCATTTCAGTATTGCTAACTGGTTGGGCAACACAGTCAGACACACATAAATATATAATAAAGATTACTACAATAAAAAAACACTGTTCATTAGGGAAACTGTATTAATGGAAACTGAACACATGATAACATTCTATTGTTATGTCGAATATATGATTGCAATGTTCTTTTCGTTCTAGGCTTTTGGCTATACTGCTACCGTAAGGTTACACACATCACACAGACAGTAAGACGCTACTCAATCGGTATTCCTTGTATGTTATTTTCTCGTGACTATCATTATGCAAGTTAGAAAATATCTTTTGTGTTTCATTCAACAAATTTTGGATATAACAGTCATCATATAGGAAATGGCGCAGTGTGTTCAAGAATCAGGAAAATTGTGCCCAAGTTAATCTTGTGAAATGCATGGAATCGATGTGTGTTGGTGAAGGAGAATTCGAATTTTATTCCTAAGTGACTACGTTTACTCCAGTGATTGTTCTTTCAAAGTAACGTGTGTAAAGTGTTGTGCTTAAGTGAAGTGGTTTTGTGTAATTTTCCATCATAAAGCCACGAGCTTTTGCACATTTTAGCATTTCAGGAAAACACTTCAATCCATACTCAACCGCTGTCACTGGGTTACTGTTTCTCAAACTGTTTCTTTTGAAAGACAAGATGACGCTTTGATGACATCATAATCTTATACACTGATATGAGACTGCATTTTTGCTAACGTTACTTAAACTTTAGGGCACACACAATAATAATTATCAGGAAAAGCGAGAAGAAAATTTGAATTATATTATTTGATTAACTAATATTTGAAATGTAATGATTTGTGAAAAGCTAAATGTGATATAAAAATATAACTCTAACGTGATTACTTAGTGGGCACTTAGGCGCATCTGTAACATGTTCACCTGGTACTAAACAATCGATTTACAGTATTTCCTAATGATTCTTATTGCTTTGAGGTTTTACTTAATAATGCCTGTACTGCTGCATTAGGAGAAAAGTTTTTCAAAATTAAAATTAATTAAAACATAGGCCTAGTTACGGAAGTTATGGTCAACCATTTCACAAGATTAAACATTTTGACGGTGCAGACCGTGCAGTCTAATGAAAAGGACATTGCCTAAGCACTGACTTTGAACTTGAAAGGTTTTTCTCATTATGTCCTTCTCTGAAAAATAAATAAACAGTATATTTGTAAACTGTAATAGTCTTACATATTGTGTTAAAAAAATAAGTAAAAAAATAAAATTAATTTTCATAGTGTTTTTGATAGGCCTACTTAGTATATCAAACATAAATTTTATATTATCATGGGGGTGGTGGATGTTAAAGCAATTTACTACAACAAATATGCATATAAACATCAATTTTGACTTTTGTTGCGAAGCCCCCAAAGCATCGGCCCTGTGAAGTGCATCTCAGACTCTAAAACCGCTCTTTTACCACAAATCTGTGTGACTCATTAGGGTATTTCCACATATTTCTATTCATTCCTTTGAATACACACACACACACACACACACGTATAAATATGTGTGTGTCAGTGTGTGTTTGTGTAATATTTTTACAAGAAAATCTATCTTATAATCAACTCGTAAAAATGGAAAGCTCTGCTAAAAAACGCAAAGGTGGTGCTGAAAAGTTGAGACAGAAACAAAAATCACTTGAAGCCCAACCATTGAAATGTAGAAAATTGACAGATGTGGGAGTTGTGAAACAAACTTGTATTTCTTATTCACAGGCTACAGGTGCTTACTCTAGTGATCAAGCCACAAACATTCAAAGTGTAAGAGATCCGGTCCATGTCAAAGTGTAAGAGATCCGGTCCATGACAGGCCCACTACAAGTGCAAGTGCCAGTAAAGTAAGTACTCATCTGAATATCTTAGTAATATAAAAAAGTTAGGCCCTATTTACTACCCTGTCATAGTTCTCTTACAAGATTGCATCTACATGTCAGTAGACGTAAACTAGCATGTATCGATAGGATATTCCTAACTTTGTATAGCTTACTTTATCTTAAAGCCAAAAAAAAGTCTGTGCATATGATTTGCAAATACTTCAGATTTTTCTTAGACATACAGCCTGAGCCTGCCCAAATTCAGGGTAATCAAACTCTCCATAAGATGAAAGAAATGTAGGAGAATTATAGTATAAGATCAAGGTCGTTTTGCTAATGACCTGGAGGCACTCTTGATGTATTGTATATACAAATCCAATGTTACTCTGTTTCATTATTTATGACAGACTTTCCTATTTTTTCTTATAGGTTGATGAGCATGAAATAGGCCAGCTAAGTCAGGTCACATCAATAATAGCATGCTGCAAAGAAAATCCTAGTGAGCTGGAGAACTTTACGAAACCAAAAAATGTGGACGATTATCCATCAGTAAGCCATTGCTTAAGTTAGACAGCCGGGCAATAGCTGAAAACTTGGAATTAAGGAGTCTAGCTACACAGTGGGAAAAATTGAAAGATGCACCCTTGGAAGACTACACCGTTAAAGATATGAATAATGAGGATGAACACGAGTCTTATTTAAATGAAGATAGTCATGAGACAATTGCAACGAAATGTTCATCATGTAAGAATTGTCCAGTCTGCTGTTACCAGATACTCAGTAGGTACAACTTGTTAATTGATGCCTATCATATAATTGGTCTAGCTTACAAGTATCTCCTGACCTTGTCAGTTACTTAAGTTTCCTGTGAGAGAAGTTTTCCTACCTTGAAATTCAAATAAAATCGTCTAAGAAGCAGACTCTCACAGGAACACCTCCAGGAGTTTATGCTAATGGCAGTAGAGAGGGATATATTAATGTCTCTCGATAATGTTTTAATTTTGATAATCTAAAATAAAAGTAATTTCTTTAGTTATGCCTGCATGTGTTTTATTTTTCCCAGAGCCGTTATCCGACCCATCACTATTATTTATATATATATATATATATATATATATATATATATATATATATATATATATATATATGTGTGTGTGTGTGTGTGTGTGTGTGTGTGTGTGTATGTGTGTGTGTGTGTGTGTAAGTGTGTGTAGCTTGTTTCCCATAAAATGTATACTTCATTTCAAGATATACCTCACCACTTCTATTTAGCTCCATCTTCAAGTGGACGGTCAACATCAAAAAAGTCCTGGGCCGAAATTTAGTCCCAGGACATCAACTTGACGTCCTCCTTTCCAAACCAGAGAACGTCACTCAGTTTTTAACTCTAATAGAGATAGGTACTGACTTAAGCATTCTTCATTTTTTATTTTAGTATATTCGTTTTTTAATTATTATTTTTTAGAATATTCAAGTTTTATAGTGTTCCATTTTTATTAATATTAATACTGAATTTTGCTTAAAATCGTGTATTTTGTATATTTTACAGCTCTGAAGAAGAGAACCAAAATTTCGAAAATTTGGATAATAAATACATAATGCTACGCTGGCTTTTCTCCATCCTTTTTATATTGTAATATATATAGATATATATATATATATATATATATATATATATATATATATATAGTACGTATATATATATATATATATATAATATATATATATATAATATATATATTATATGTATATGTAAGCTGAAGAATTTTTAGTCAATAATAATTTCGTCCCCTTATGGGCTCGAACCACCGTCCAGCGACATTAGCGAATCGCTAGCGTCAGTGTCGGCCTGATTTCGTCCCTGTCCTCTGGACGGTGGTTCGATCCCATAAGGGAATGAAATTATTATGAACTAAAAAATTCCCCTTTGGTTTACATATATGAAAATATATCAATTACGAGGTAAAGCGAATTAGTATTAAGGGAAATTTGTAGCTCGAATAATGTATATGAATCACGGTGACGTGATGATTATTCATATATATATATATATATATATATATATATATATATATATATATATATATGTGTGTGTGTGTGTGTGTGTGTGTGTGTGTGTGTGTGTATCACAAAATCAAGACTTGCATAAGGGCAGCTCAAAAATGGCTTCAAACTGAGACCTTAAACTATAGATCAATCAATTCCTAGCATTAACCATCAGGAGCATGTTATCCCCCAACTGCAACTTTATGGTGCCTGATTCACTATACTTGCCTTTACCACTTCTCGTGTCTTTGACTCACATGTCACTCTCTAGCCGTGGAAACTAACGACTTAATTGTAACATCAGAACGAGTAGGTACAGATAACAAATCACACACATCTAGCATTAACCAGTAATGGCGGATTGCTCCTCGGGAGTAATAATAACAGGTTGGGGGTGGTGGACGTATTGATCCTGTAGATAAACAATATTACATGCCATCAATTTGGATGGAATCGGCTAGAAAAGAGGTGCCAAATCTTCTATAGCCCATAAATTGACTAATGGAAACTTTTACGCAGGCTAATATCATGAGTTTTGTCTCACTTGACGTCATGTGAGACAAAAAATGCAGTACATTCTCCCTTCAAGTCAGAAGCAGAACTGATGTCCTGAGATGCCCAACTCTGATATTAGCCAGTGCAAAAGTTGCTATTACAAGTACTGAATTTTCTCATAAATATACGAAGAGGTTGCTGTTGGTTTTTGGTCTTGTCTTTTACGTTTGTATATCAGTTGTAAATGTAATTTTGCAAAGAAAGTGCAAAGAAATGTTAGAAAAAACATAAACAAGTAAAAAAAGTTACTGAATCTTCATTCTTGGTAAATTTACATAAATATTTTTCAACAAATATACAAAGAATTTGTTAATGATTTTTTTATTTCTTACCTGTTTTGATATATTGTGTGAGCTATAATTATAATTTTACAATACAAAATAAAAGTATTTATTAGTTGGTAAAATTTACGATTGTCCTGTTAAAGAGGCCCCACAAGGAGTTGTAAATAGTCATTTTCAACTTCTAGTTTGCACATCTTCCTCTTTCCATTGATGTGCTTTTTCGTAAATATAAAGGAAGAGGGGCCCAATCAGACAACAGTCAGGTACCCACGTTTTATTAATACGAAATGCTTCATGTCACTAACACACCAGTATGCAATTGCTGACTGGCGTGTTAGTGGCGGGTTTATTGGGGTATTACGCCCATGAAGGGGTGTGTCCATACACCTTGCATACAGTTTAATAATTGCTACTCTAGTCCTTCCTTGGCTTAGCCCCTGATGAGGGAACAGGCTAACTGTTCCTTGTCCAAGATCCAGAACCGTTTTAGGCTTGTAGAGTTCCCATTCTGGGATTTAAATGATGCCTTATGATGAAGTTCCACCTTGTGGTGGCGCTGGTCTGTTGAATGTCTAGGTTTATGGCGGTGGGCACACACAGACTTCTTTGGAGGATGACTTGAGATACTGATGTGGCTGGGAGGTAGCAATGGAGGAGGGCCAGCGGACAGATTTTCTTCCCTAAGGAACTGAATTGCGGTTGGTGGGTATCATAAGTGTCAGCCCACCAACAGCACTCTACAGTGGTCTTGGGTTCCTTGTCCACAGGGTGGGTGGCAAGGGTCAGGAGGGGCATGGGAGAGGAAATCCTCCAGCTGGAATAGCTCGAGGATCTCCTCTGTGGAGGAGGCCTTGGACTGTCAAGCCACCGAAAAAGTGCTGGAGTTTTCTTGGCCACCCACTCTGACCAAGTCTGGTCAGCTTCCTTAAGTAAGGCTCTTCATCTCTGCCTCCATCAGTCTAGGGTTTTTTCAAAAGCTTTGACTATAGCCACCTAACCTTAGACGAGATCACCTTGCTCAGTTGCCGTGAGAGCATTAAAGGTGGTGGCACTCTTGCCATCTGAGTGCCAGCCCAAACTCAGAGCTACTTCTCCGGGAGCATGCTGGTAAGCTTTTAGTACACGCTCAACATGGTCGAACTGGGCTTCGGGCTCAACCTCATCCTTTTTTTTTTTATGAAATCCCATGCTGTTGACCATGAAATGCGTGGGAGTGGGTGTTGGGGGCCGCATGTCCTGGCCCACCATAGCAAGTTGGGTGTCTCACTCTTTCACCCTCTCTCCTCGTTCTGCTTCCCTGTCAGCCAGGGCCGGATTAAAGGGAGGGCAACAGGGGCTATAGCCCTTGGACCCCCACAAAAAGGGGCCCCCCACAGAACGAGGTGATTTCCATGAACCATTATACATTTTTTCACTTTTGGGTTTTCATTTTCTTTTTACCACCTTAGTGACCTTTTGTTTTCTGTTATCTTTTTATTTTCAATCCCCTCCTCTTAATTTCTTTCTTCAATTTATCTTCTATTTTCTTTCCCTTAAATAAAAAAGAAATGTATTGGTAAAGATATATGACTTTGTTCATGTTATCTATTATTCTATTAGGCCAACTGGTTAGGCTAATAGAATTATTGTGCTGACAATTGTTTAGAAGTTCAGAATTACATACATTGAAAGGACTAACTGCTATTTAAATTAAGAAACCAGGACAGTAAGAAGTAGTCTCTTTAATGAAAGTTGAAAATTCGTAAAGAAATACACTGTCAGCTTACGCTATGCATAGTGCTTTTGTTTATTGTTATTCCTTGTTGTCAGCCGAGCCAAACTAGGGAAAGAACATGGCAGAATAGAGCAAGAATTATCAAAGCAAATAGCTCAATTGCAAGAATACGGGTGTAAACTTCTTACTCGTATTGTAAGTACAATTAAATTTATCGCTGAGCAAGGACTAGCATTCAGTCACAGATGAACTGATTGGTTCGCCATCAAATGGGAATTTTCTTGGTATACTGGAACTCCTATCAGAGTATGATCCATTTCTTGCAACTCACATCAAACTGCATGCATATAAAGGACGAGGTAACACAAATTATCTCTCCTCTACAATTTGTGAAGAGGTAATTAGAATAATCGGTGAACATGAACTGCAAGAAATAATGTCAAGAGTCAAGAAGTCAAAATATTATTCTATTTCTCTTGACTCAACCCCATGAGGGTCACATTGATCAACTAACTTTAGTCATACACTATATGGCAGACACATTGCCAAAAGAAAGGTTCCTGACATTCATGGATAATCTTTTACAATGGTTCTGATATGGCTAAAGCCCTGTTTCAGTTTTTAGAGGGCCACATCAGTCCTGTGATAATGCTGCTAATATGAGCGGGAAGTATAAAGGAATGCAAGCCCTCATCAAAGACAAGAATCCATTATCAGAGTTTGTGCCATTCTTTGAACATTCCCTTGATTTAGTGGGAAAGGCAGCAGCTAATACATGCCCTGCAGCTATTCACTACTATGACTTTGTTCAACAAATTTATTTGCTTTTCACAGCATCCACGGCACACTATGCTACGCTCAAAGAAAAATTAACAAGAGCTGATAAGCAGTTGTATGTTCCCAGCGACTAAATGAAACTCGTTGGTCTTGCATAGCAGATGCAACAAAGGCTATAGTGCATGGTTACAGAGAGATGAGAGAGGCTCTTTATGACAATGACTGATGATGAAAACAAGGCTGTGGCTGGGAATGAAGCATGTAATTTATATGAAAAAGTGGGTAAATTAGAAATAGCCTTTTATGCTACATTTTGGAATGATATCCTAGAAAGATTCAGTGCAACAAACCATATTCTACAAGAACCTAAAATGGTTCTCAGTACTGCAGTGAAAGCACTCAAGTTTTGAAAACATTTATTGAAACCTAAAGAGAAAAATATGAGGAAAATGAAGCAGCCGGAATCAGACTGTCTGGAACAGAAGAGTATACTGAAGTTCGCCATTGTGTGAGGAACGTGCGTCTTAATCCACTTGATTATGGTAAAGCAGAGGATGCCCATATGATTCCTAAGGTAAAGTTTCGTGTAAACAATTTCCTTCCAGTTATTGATCAAATTTTCAAATCTCTTAGTGGCAGAATAGCTTCTTATGATGTATGTGAGCGCTTTGGATTCCTCAATTGCCTTGAAGAAATGGATGCTGATGAGTTCAATTCAGCCGCAGTTAGTCTTGTGAGTTTTTTACAAAGGTGACCTAGAGCCCAATCTCAAAGATGAACTCGTTCATTTTGTTGAATTGGTAAAGCTCGACAGAAAAGACAATGAAAAAATTCCAAAGGAACTCAACTTCTTGACAGTGGCTTACAGGCAACTTTTCGTGATGTTGAAATCTTGTTGAGAATCTATTTAGTATTAATGGTGTCCAATTGTAGTGGTGAAAGGTCATTTTCCAAGATAAAAATAATAAAAAACCGACTGAGAAAGTCAATGAGCCAGAGTCGTCTTTCATGGTTGGCTATATAATGAGTATTGAAAGTGATATTCATCGGGAAATAGGTTTTCAGACAATAATTACTACTTTTGCCTGTCAGAAATTACGTAAACCTGTTCTGTTCCTGTAAATCAGTTAAATAATAATAATGTAGAGGCTTCCTTGGTGTTTCCTTAGCTATGGTACTTCCTGTATGTGGAGACTATTTATTCTATAATACCTACTTAATCTGAGTTCTTCATTTTTTGCCAATGATGGTCCTCAGTATAACCCAGAATTGCCCAGGTGGAAATGCTCAATGTATTCGCCCCTCCAACTCACAAAAAAAAGAATAATAATAAGAAAATAAAATAAATCAATCAATTAGACATAGGGGACCCACAGCTGTCGATCCGGCCCTGCTATCAGCCCTTTCTGCTTTGTCCCTTCTCCTGTGCGAGTCGTTCTTCCTCTCTTTCTACTCATTCTGTTTCTTCCTTTTTCTCTTGGGCAAGTCTTTCTTTCTCCCTTTTCGCCAAGGCCATGGCTCTTTCTGCATTTACCCAGACCACTAGGTCATGGCCCTCCAGCCCCATCTATATATATATGTGTGTATATATATATATATATATATATATATATATATATATATATATATATGTATATGTATATATCATACATATATATATATATATATATATATATATATATATATATATATATATATATATATATATATATATATATATATATATATATATACAGTAGTGCCTCAGGATACGAAATTAGTCCGTTCCGAAGTGGCCTTCGTAACCTGATTTTTCCGTATCTCAAACCACGTTTTACATGTAAATTGCCTAATTCGTTCCAAGCCCTACAAAAACCCCATAAGTAAAATAATAAGCTAATTGACAATAAACATGAAATACAACAATTTGGACCATTCAGTACCTAAAATAAACTATACTATACCTGTAAATAAAGTATATTAGTTTACATGGTATAAAAAATATTGTAGGTACATATGTAGTAAAATGTGGAACCTTACCTTTCGAGTGAGGCGATCTCCAAAAGTGGCAACAGAGGAGGAGGACAAATGGCAGAAAACATGAACACTTAACTTTACAAAACACATTAAAAAATGGCAGAAAACATTAACACTAAACTTTACGAAACACATTAACAAGTGGCTGAAAACATTAACACTTTACTTTACAAAAAATTTAAAATTAGATTTCTTTTTTTTATCTTTTTTTATTTTTACTTTTTTATACTTTATGTTTTTTACAAAATTTCAATTTCTTCACCACTTTCAACTTTCTGTTTTTTCGTATCACTTGGATCTTCCTGTTTGCTTACTACTCCTAAAGGCCTCTTTAAAAAATAACTATCCAAGGAAGATTGCTTCTGCCTGCTTTACACAATGTTCCTGAAATGACTCAGGCAAACATCATTGAACTGCGCAAGCATACGAACGGTGTAAGCCTTTTCAGAGTGTCTTTATTCTACAAATGATTGCACTTTATGAAAAGTAGCTAGAGCATCCTTCATTTCTGCCGTTGTCATAGGGTCCTCCTCCTCCTCCTCACCGCTGCTAGAGAACTCTTCTTGAATGACGTTATGTTGCATGGCCCCCAACTCCTTCAGGTCATCCGTCGTAAGCTCCTCTTGGTGCTCCTCAAGAAGGTCATTGACGTCATCCTCGTCGACGACCACCCCCACGGACTTGCGAGTGCAACGATCTTGTCAAGATCTGGTTGCGAAACAGTTTCAGGATTGTCAACTGTTTCTGAATATGCATCAGCTTCGCCCACATTGAATCCCTCAAAGTCTCGGGTGGATACGGCATCAGGCCAGAATTTCCTCCAGGAAAAATTCAAGGTTCGCCACAAAACCTCCTGCCAAGCTGTATGCGAAACATCTCTTGAAAAGATGTTTCGTATACAGCGTCTTGAAGTTCGATATCACTTGCTGGTCCATGGGCTGGAGGAGAGGGGTGGTGTTAGCAGACATATCAGAGGGAGGCACTTCTCTTCCAAGAATTTATTCACTGTCAGGCCAAAACACAGATATACCCACTCGGTGAACAAAAGTCTCGTTACCCAGGCTTTCGCATTAGCCCTCCACATCACTGGAAGCTTCTCCTTTAGCACTTTGTGGGCCTTGAAGGCTCGAGGAGTCTCCGAATAATACACAAGTAGGGGCTTGACTTTACAATCCCCACTGGCGTTGGAACAAAGTGCAAGCGTAAGCCTGTCTTTCATAGGCTTATGCCTGGGTAGCTTCTTCTCTTCCTCCATGATGTACATCCGACGAGGCATTTTTTTCCAAAAAAGGCCAGTCTTGTCACAATTGAAGACTTGACGAGAACTGTAGCCTTCGTTGATAGTCATTTTGTTGAACTTCTTAATAAAGGCTTCAGCCGCTTTCGTGTCCGAGCTGGCAGCCTCCACATGCTGCACCACCGAATAGATGCCAGTCCGTTTATAGAATTTATCAAACCACCCACGAGAAGCCTTGAAGTCTGGGGTTGGCATCAACGTCTCTTCTCCTCCGTCGTCTTCGGCCTGGACAATCAGATCATCAAAAATAGTGCTGGCCTTATGGCAGATTGCCGTCTCAGTTATCGTATCGCCAGCAATTTCTGTCTTTAATCCATACAAGAAGCAGCCCCTCCATCTCATCATGCACATGGCTCCTCTTGTTGGACAAAATAGTCACGCTCTTGGAAGGTGTAGCTGCTTTGATGGCTTCCTTCTGCTTAAGGATGGTGCCTATCATCGACGGATTTCGGCCGTATTCCTTAGCGATCACATTCAACCGCATGCCAGATTCATACTTCTTAATTATCTTCATCTTAGTCTCCAAAGAAAGCATCCTCTACTTTCCATGAACTTCAGCAACATTCTTGGGACCCATGGCTAATTAAGTTAATTAAGTTCACACATAGCACGATAAAGTATACGTACAAATAGAAAGCAAAATCACTAACACGAATTTACGTTGACTAACGAAATACGTATATGTGAGCGAACGAATTCCGCGTGCGTATGATAACGCTGGTATGACGAAGTGGCCGAAGGATGCCTTTACATAGAGGCATGATGGGATAGATGCTGACCAATAGGAGAGCAGGATCTCACGGCAGTGACTAGCACCAAGAACCAATGGGAGAGCAGGAGGATGGTGGCGAGTCTACAGAGTTAGAGGCGCGAGAGTTTTAAAATTGTTCTCAGCGGTCCGGGCGAATCTCGGACTTTACAGTACACCCTTTCGTAACCTGAATTATTTTCGTATGCAGAAGCAAAAAATCCTCGCCTTTGCTTTCGTAACTTGGAATTTTAGTAAGTAGGGACTTTTATATGTTGAGGTTTCACTGTATACATATGATTTATATATATAATATATATATATATATATTATATATATATATATATATATATATATATATATATATTGTAGGAAGCCCACTAAAACTCGGAAAAAATTGAAAGTTTTTTTATCTAAGCTTTCGGAGAGTACATTCTCTCCCTCTTTCAGAAAGAGAAATTTCTCTTTCTGAAAGAGGGATAGAATGTACTCTCCGAAAGCTTAAATAATAAACTTTCAATTTTTTCCGAAGTTTAAT
>NC_061100.1:62041793-62046793 GCF_015104395.2 Macrobrachium nipponense
CGTCAGGATGTATTGGAGGCGTAATTTTTCTTTTATGTACGCCCTATGTGCCCGCATTATGCCCCGTTGGATACTTTCCTGGCGTTGGACAGATATTTTAACGCCCTTCAACCGAAGGGCCATACCCCGGAATAACTCTGATCGCCTCATTTTAGTGCGCCCAGTGTTGGAATATATTCGTGAACGCTGTAAAACTCTCGTGATTCCTGGAAGAACCATTCTTTAGATGAGGGGATGATGCCTTACAAAGGACGTCTAAGCATCAAGTGTATAACCCCAAGAAGCCAAGAAGAAATATGGCGTGAAATTTTTTTTTATTACCGAGGCCAACACTGGCTACGTCGTGGACTTTTCGGTGTATTCGGGGTCTTCTCCACGATGCGTGAACTGTTTTCGGGCTTGTGGATCGTTTCCGTAACCAGGGATACCACCTGTTTATGGATTAAATATTATAACTCGGTATCCCTGGTCCAGGAACTGTATGATGCAGGTGGTTCACTCAGTGGTACCCTTCGGTTGGTGCGTGGGGCCCCGAATTCCCTCAAGAGGATACGCTAGCCATCAGCAACATCTGGCAAGAGGAGAGAGACACAGTGGCGCGGAAGGGAGCTGTCTTCGTCATCTGTTGGAAGGGTGTCCGACTCGGTCCCCATGATTTACGACGAGCCATGAACCTGTCCAAGAGGAGATCGTGCAGCGGAAGAAGACGCGTCGACAGGGCCGAGTTGTGTATGAGCAGTTTCGTGTAGAGCGCCCTACCGTCATTGGGCACTACAATAGGCACATGGGAGGAGTTGATCTCTTTGATCAACTCATCCAATATTATCCCTCTTCGCCAGGAGAACCAGGAGATGGACCCAAAACTCCTGAAATACATTCTGCAGTTGGCCCTCCAAAATGCCTACGTACTCTACTGTGGGGTACTACGGTCCCGATCTACGGAGGATGAGCCACTTACAGTTCCTCGAGGCAAGCCGGGGAAGCCCTCATCAAACTTGATCCCAATGAGTGGCCTTCCATGTCTGCCCCCCTGCCCCGAGCTGTAGATCTACCCATAGAGGAAAGGGGCAGACCTTCGGGGTGTGCCAACTTCGGTCATCCTTCTGCCGCCGCCCCTGCTGCCGACGCCCCTGCTGCTGACGCCCTGCTGCCGCCGCCCCTGCTGCCGAACGCCCCTGCTGCCGCCGCCCCTGCTGCTGACGCCCCTGCTGCCGCCGCCCCTGCTGACGCCCCCACCCGCACCCCTTCTCGTCGGGTAGTGGACCCTCCGTGTCGGCTGATGCCAGGGATCACACCACTGGATCTCCTAGAAGGGCGCAGGCAGAAACGGTGCCGGGTGTGCCATATGAATGGCAGAAGGAGAGCACACCCGTTCTTCTGTCGCACCTGCAAGATAGCTATATGCAGGTTCGGGGAGTGTGACCGCAAATACCACAGTGTGGTCTTTCTATTGGAGTGCGACTCAGCGGCGGTCAAGGGAGGGCGCACGGAACCGCGCCCTATCCCAGCGGCCGTAAGGGCGCGCGTCTCCCTCCTCCACCTGTACCTCGTCATGTCGAGAGGAAAAAAATGCAAGACTCTTCAATGGAGGAGGGAGAAAACAAGAATAGAACGAAGAGTCAGGATTAGGAGTGATATTCTGCATTTGTTTTATATTTATTTTTTTATTTATTTTCAAGTTTTTATATCTCAGTATCTATGCATGAATACGATATTTTTTCATTGTATGCAAAAAGAAAAGTGTCACCTGCATTCCTTTTATTTATTATTCGTACCAGAATCGGAAAATGTAATAAATAAAGAAACACAATACATATATATATATATATATATATATATATATATATATATATATATATATATATATATATATATAAATATATATATATATATATATATCATATATAATATATATATATATATGTATATCTATATATATATCTTTATATGTTGGTATGGGTAAAGCAAAATACATACAGTCTAGTATCTTCATTTATTTATCTTCATTTTGAAACAAATTTGAAGTCTCTAGAACAATATTGTGATTTATGAATGAATTTTTGAAAAAAAAAAAATATCTTTCTTCCCTCCGCGCGCCGCTTCGCGGCCGAAAATCTCCGAAATGTGTAGATCGTATTATCCTAATATTTTCTCCTTTTCATATTAGCCGTTTTATAGAGTTTTATATATCAAAATGTGCGTAAATTCATGAAAAAATACAACAAAAAACAAAAAATAATTAAAGGTTGTAGCTTTTCTCATATCTGAAATATCTGCATATAAATTACGATAATTGGAAAAAAACTACGTACGGTCAACTTTGATGCAATGGAAATGGTCAAAAACGTAATTGTAAGCTAAATCTCTTACGGCCTAGAATAATATTCTTTATTTATATTCATTTTGAAACAAATTTGAAGTCTCTAGAACAATATTGTGATTTATGGTGAATTTTTGAAAAAAAAATTATCTTTCTCCCTCCGCGCGCCACTTCGCGGCCGAAAATCTCCGAAAGGCGTGGATCGCATTATCCTAATATTTGCTCCTTTTCATATTAGCCGTTTTATTTATACAGTTTCATATATCAAATGTGCGTAAATTCATGAAGAATACAACAAAAATAATTAAAGGTTGTAGCTTTTCTCATTTCTGAAATACCTGCATATAAATTACGATAATTGGAAAAAAACTACGTACGGTCAACTTTGATTGCAATAGAAATGGTCGACAAACGTAATTGTAAGCTAAATCTCTACGACCTAGTATATTCATTTATTTATCTTTATTTGGAAACAAATTTGAAGTCTCTAGAACAATATTGTGATTTATGGTGAATTTCTGAAAAAAAATATCTTTCTTCCCTCCGCGCCGCCGCCGCTTCGCGGCCGAAAATCTCCGAAATGCGTAAATCGCATTATCCTAATATATTTTTCTCCTCATATTAGCCGTTTTATAGATCATATATCAAAATGTGCGCAGATTCATGGCAAATACAACAAAAAAATAATTAAAGGTTGTAGCTTTTCTCATTCTGAAATATCTGCATATAAATTACGATTATTGGAAAAAAAACTACGTACGGTCAAATTTGACGCAATCGAAATGGTCGAAAAAACGTAATTGTAAGCTAAATCTCTTACGGTTCTATAATATTCATTTATTTATCTTCATTTTGAAACAAATTTGAAGTCTCTAGAACAATATTGTGATTTATGGTGAATTTTTTCTGAAAAAAATATCTTTCTTCCCTCCGCGCGCGCGCTTCGCGGCCGAAAATCTCCGAAAATGCGTAGATCGCATTATCCTAATATTTTCTCCTTTTCCCATATTAGACGTTTTATAGAGTTTTATATATCAAAATGTGCGCAAATTCATGGGAAAATCCAACAAAAAATAATTAAAGGTTGTATCTTTTCCTCATTCTGAAATATCTGCATATAAATTACGATAATTGGAAAAAAAACTACGTACGGTCAAATTTGACGCAATCGAAATGGTCGAAAAACGTAATTGTAAGCTAAATCTCTTACGGCCTAGTAATATTCATTTATTTATCTTCATTTTGAAACAAATTTGAAGTCTCTAGAACAATATTGTGATTTATGGTGAATTTCTGAAAAAAAAAAATCTTTCTTCCCTCCCGCGCGCCGTTTCGCGGCCGAAAATCTCCGAAAGGCGTAGATCGCATTATCCTAATATTTGCTCCCTTTTTTTCATATTAGCCGTTTTATACAGTTTCAATATATCAAAATGTGCGTAAGTTCATGAAGAATACAACAAAAAATAATTAAAGGTTGTAGCTTTTCTCATTTCTGAAATATCGCGCATAATTAAATACGATAATTGGAAAAAAATACTACGTACGGTCAACTTTGACGCAATTGAAATGGTCAAAAAACGTAATTGTAAGCTAAATCTCTACGTACGGCCTAGTAATATTCATTATTTATCTTCATTTTGAAACAAATTTGAAGTCTCTAGAACAATATTGTGATTTATGGTGAATTTCTGAAAAAAAAATATCTTTCTTTCCCTCCTTTTTTTTTTCGCGCCTCGCTTCGCGCCGAAAATCTCCGAAATGCGTAAATGCATTATCCTAATATTTGCTCCTTTTCATATTAGCCGTTTTATAGAGTTTCATATATCAAAATGTGCGCAAATTCATGAAGAATACAACAAAAAATAATTAAAGGTTGTAGCTGTTTCCATTTCTGAAATATGTGCATATAAAAAAAATATATATAAAATTTCGACATTCGGTCAACTTTAACTCGTCCGAAATGGGATAAAATCAAAATCTGCATTTTAATCTAAAACTCTTGCAGTATCATAATATCAATCATTTTCTTAATTTTGAAACAAATTGGAATGTCTCTAGAACAATATTGTGATTTACGGTGAATTTTTGAAAAAAAATATTTTTTTTTTTTGCGTCTGCGCGTTACGAATCGTACATCATTTTGGTGATAATATTTTCCGGTGTTGCTTTTATTGTTTTACAATGTATTATATATCAAAATGATTGCAATTTAGTGTACAATACAACGCAAAAAAAATAACTGGTTAGCTTGACCGTTTTCTGCACAGCGTGATTTGAATACAATTATGTATGAATTTTTTTTTTTTTCGCTACCATATATCGCATTATTTACATATGATAATGATATTATTTTTCATTTTTGATGGTTGCATTCTAAACCTTCAGGCAATGACAAAAAAAGGAGCCAAAACTGAACTCTTAATCTCAAAAGTACGCGCGCTGTAATTTTTTTGAAAAAATTATTTTTTATTTTTTCCACTTCCGCGCTCACTCCAAACCAGGCCCGGCATATGGGAGACGTTTTGATTTTTAGGGCTCCGGCGTAAGAGGTGGGTTAAGTAGAACAGCCTATCTTTTTCTCCCATGCCCAGTTGATTATGTGATTGTTTTCACTACCATGTAAAAAAAATCACTGTTCATGTGTTTATCTAAAGAAAATGTTATGATCTGTTTTCTTTTC
>NC_061100.1:62051793-62084293 GCF_015104395.2 Macrobrachium nipponense
ATAATATATTATATATATATATATTAATATATATATATATATTATATATATATATATATAATATATATGTATACATATATATATAATAGATCATATTATATATATATATATATATATATATATATATACATCCTATTGGTAAACTTTAAAGTCATGTTGAGTATGCCAACTTACCCTTGTAGCCAACTAGCCCTGGGCTCCCCTACTATAATTGAAGTCAGTTGCTTGCTTGACAAAATGATAATATGTAAGCATTTGTATTAATTACCTTTAGTGAAACAGAGGGAAAAAATCTTTCACGATATGTTATGATAAAATTAATTATAGGACTACGATTTCTCACGCCATGTTCAACGAAAAATATATACTTATAAATAACAAATAATTAAATAAAACATGAATTCTTACGGAACACCTGGCGATCGTTCACGGAACCCTAAGGTTCCACGGAGCCCCGGTTGATGATGGCTGATCTAACACAAAAATAATTTATTTGTTTCATATAAATAACAGTCATCTGTAGGCCCATAATAATTCAGTCATATTATTATTTTGTCAAGCAAGCAACTGACTTCAATTATAGTAGGGGAGCCCAGGGCTAGTTGGCTACAGGGGTAAGTTGGCATACTCAACATGACTTTAAAGTTTACCAATAGGATGACTCTAATACATATACTGTGTAATTGCCACGTGGTTCCTCAATTACCAGCAAAATTCTATAGAGATAGAACGTAGGAGCTCGAATTTATGAGACAATTTTTTATTTTGATGGTAGTAAGTAAATATTTTAATCTTTCTGTTATTTGGCTAAAACATCTATACATTCTAAAGATTAGTTTTCAATGATAGCATAGTTTTCCTTATGGTTTTTGTACCAAATGGTAGGGATGGGCAAGTTGGCTCAAAATAAATTGGGCAAGTTGGCACACGTTATTTGATAACATAGTAAGCCTATTTATTTATATAATTTACGTTTTGTTTCTGGATTTTTGGAAGGATAATGAGATTAGTGTCCTATCATTTCCTCCACATTGTTCTCACAAGTTGCAGCCCCTGGATTTTAGTGTTTATAGACATCTGAAGAAATGTGTTAACAGGGCATGTGATTCGTGGATGACTGGTAATCCAGGATCAAGTATGCCCATCTGTGACATTCCTGGTAAAGTTTCCTCGGCTTTACCTCTAGCTGTCACTTATTCTGATGTTTTCAATTGGTTTAGGATTGATGGAATTTCAACTTTGAATTACAGACTATTTCAGATTTTGATTTTTACGGGTGGTTATGTAACAGATTGAGAGATGTCCGAAAAGACACATGGGCTTAGATCAGTCATCAGCGTAATACAGAGTTTAAGAACTGCTCTTGTTGATCCAGAAAGAAAGCTCCTAGTAAGCTAGGGAGACGTGTGGGTCCAGTGCAGGGCTATGTAACATGTGGGAGCATGAAGACTATGACGAGGATTTATTTCACACCTACCACAATTACAACTAGATGATGATCTGAAGTAATACTAATGCCTTATATTTGTATCTTGGAAATTCAGAGGGTATTTTGCTATTTGATTTAAATGCAATGTAGTAATTTTCTTTTAATTATCAATGTGCAACTTACCCCATAATGTGTGCCAACTTACCCCGTGGGGCAAGTGGCACGAAAAGTTATTTTTTTCTAAAGCTTATTGTTATCTTATTTTGAAAGCAAACAACAATTATTTTGCTCTATGATAAAGACGAATGTTAATATTTTTCAATGATGGTAAGAATTTTGCAAAAAGTTTATTTTATATTCGCAATAACCAAAATTGTAAAATGTGTGCCAACTAGCCCCGGTCTCCCCTACTCGCTTTAGCTTTGTTTACGATATGAAAATTAATGTAGCGGTGGTTGGAAGACTGACACTATAAAGTAGCATATAAGTTCTTATCATTATTAGAGTTATTGCTGTAAAATGTCTATGTACATAACATTTGTTAAATAGTTACGCACCCATTAAATAGATAGTAATACATATGTAATATATACGCTATAGTCAGGGTACAGATCGTAATAATTGTGCTACAGCCTACTCGGTTTGTTTTATCGAAGCAGGACTACCTTCTTTTGGTTTCAACTGACTTTCATGCTAATGAAATCATGGATACATTTTTGTATTATCAGTTTTATGATTGAATATTGTTGTTACTATAGTCGATTTTTTTCGGCTGGTGTAAAATTCGTCAGACATAATACACCTGGCTGAGGAAGGACACAGAAGATCCCTGTTTTTTAAACAATTTCTCTACACACCAAGTTATTTCGAACATTTCCATTCTCTCAAGAAGATTATGTATAAATACAAGAGCAAACTAGACCAAAAAAAAATAATAATCGCCTTGCATAAATGTAAAGAAAACAAGAGAAATGAAAAATTAGTGCGATTGCCAATTTTTTCTATTGTTAATGTTTAATGAGTCAGTGTTCAGCGAATTATTAGGGTTTAGTGAGTATGCGTTTAGTGAATGTTTATGAGTAAGTGTTTGATGAATGTTTAGGGTTTAGTGACTGTTTAATGTGTCAGTTTTCAGTGAATGTTTACTGAGTCTTTAGGGTTTAGTGAATGTTTTGTGAATGTTATTGAATGTTTATTGTGTAAGTATTCAGTGAATGTTTTGTCTTAAGGGTTTTAGTAAATGTTTTGTGAATGTTAAGTGAACGTTTAGTTAATGTCTTGTGAATGGTAGTGTTTAGTGAATATTTAGTGTGTAAGTATTCAGTGAGTGTTTAGGGTTTTAGTGAAAGTTTTGCGAATTTTAAGTGAGCGTTTAGTGAATGTGTTGTGAATGATAGTGTTTAGCAAATGTTTAGTATGTAAGTGTTTATTAAGTTTTTAATGAGTGGATGTTCATTCACTGTTTAGTATTTAATAAGTATTTAGGGTTTGGTAAGCTAGTATTTAATGAGTGCTTGGGGTTTAGTGAATGTTTAGTGTTTAATTAATGTTTAGGATTAAGTGAGTGTTTAATGAATGTTTACTGAGTGTTTGGGGTATAATGAATATTTAGTAAATTTAGTATTTCAAGTGTTTAGTGAGCATTTAGTGTATAGTGAGTGCCTAGTGAGTGTTGGGTATTCAGAGTGTTTTGTGTTATTGAGAGTGTGTGTGAGTGTATGTTAAGTGTGTGTGTGTGTGTGTGTGTGTGTGTGTATAGTGAATGTATGCAAGTATGAGTGCTTACTGAGTAAGTGCATTGTGAGTGTTGGTGGTAAGTGATTGTACATTACTGTTTAGTTAGTGCTTCGCTACCATATGCAAAGAAAGTCCTGTATTTACACAGGAACCATTTATGATTGACACTGCTTAGATCCAAGAGCAGATGCTTAGGCCTGACCACAATGGTTGGAGTGCTTAGGTGTGTTTTCGTAAGGTAATTTTCTCTGTGAAATTGGGTCGAATAATAATAATAATAATAATAATAATAATAATAATAATAATAATAATAATAATAAAAAAGTAATAGTAATAAAATATAGTACTAAGAGCTGGACCGAGACCTTTCAATATGGCATTCCGAAGTCACTCTCGGCAGGGAGATCGCTACTCCAGTGATTGACGCCCTATGCCTTGCACACAGCTGACATATTTGCACATTCGGTTGTCAAATTTTATGACTGTTGGAGACGCATTATAAATCATATTAACAATGGTAAATGCATTGAACAGACGTGAGGATATAATATGATGTTAGTGCCTGTCTACTGGATATAATGAACAAATAAATTAAAAAATATTACTAGGGAGAGAATTAGCCGAATAATGGTCGTCAAAGCCAGCATCGATAGAATGTATTGAAACACATTACATAGGCTGCCTGTGGTGCGTGCCGGCGGGAAGTTAAGAGACAAACGCACTCGGCTGGCTTTAAACATCAAACTGTGTATCATTTTTATTTAAGTTTAGATTTTCTTCCCTGAATATATATGGTACCTGATACTTGGTGATAGTGTACAGATCAATTTGAGTGAGGCAGCCGAAAATAAGTGGACTATTAGATAACTGACATGATATTATAGGCCAACTTAATTTGGGAGTCAGGAGCTCCAAGTTGTATGATCGTCAACTTCGGGAGGGGGAATAAAATGGGGGAAAATGTTTTAATCTTTATAGTTAGCTTATCCTGAACAATTCATTCACATTTCCGTTTCCAGTAATAATTTGTGTTGTAATACATCATCTCTTTGTGAATGTGCGGGTGTTAAAACGGCTCTTTATGATGGGACTTTGGTCTTAATATCAATCGAATTCCCATATCCGATAAAAATATCATTTCATCCACACGAACCAACAGCAACTAAAGAACAATTCATTTATGGTAAGACACGTTAGGCTACGAACCTCGACATGGCTGCAGTGTCCTAACTATAGGCAAGAAAAGAAAATGACCAAAGACGCTATTAAAGCGAGAATACTTATCTTATATTTCTTTTTTTAGAGGAACTGAGAGTGGCACCATATGACTGGTTTAATTATTGGCACCATAAGACTGGTTTACTTATTCAAAAATGGCTCAGCACACATACTTGTAGCTGTTGCCACTTGTGACCCCCTCCCATTCAGATAAAATACTTTGTGTGAAGTAACAACTCCAAACCAAAGGATAGTGCTAATATTATATATGATATATATATATATATATATATATATATATATATATATATATATATATATATGTATAAATACACACATATATATATATATGTGTGTGTGTGTGTGTGTTGTGTGTGTGTGTGTGTGTGTGTGAAACTATAGAAAGTAGACCAAGCCTAGGAAGTATCACACATAGTATTTATATAGATGTGATGGAATTAATGAAGTGAAATATTCCATACTTCAATAGGAATTTTAAAAAATAACATCACAATATTTCTTGAATTTTTTGCCTTTTACATTTTATCAGGCTCACGATTTTCAGATACTTACCATATTTCTAATATTAATATTGCCTATGATAGATTTTGAAATATTTCAAGGTGTCCCACCTCTCCCTTCCAATCGTAGGTTATGTCTGTGAAAGGGTAACCACCCACTAAAATGTCTGGCATTACCATCACAGCATTCAAGGATATGAAGTGCTATTGTGGTACAAATTTTACTTTATATCTCCAATGTTGGATGCAGATCCTGTCTCCCCCTCCCCACTCGTTGTGGGGTGCCTGTCAGGGGGTAACCACCCACTAAAATGTCTGGCATTACCATCACAGCATTCTAGGATGTGCAGTGCAATTGTAGTACAAATTTTACTTGGTATCTCCAATGTTGGATGCAGATCCTTTCTCCCCCTCCACACTCGCTGTGGGGCGTCTGTCAGGGGGTAACCACCCACTAAAACGTCTGTCATTACCACCACAATATTCTAGGATGTGCAGTGCTATTGTAGTGTAAATTTTACTCGGTATCTCCTAAGTTGGATCTAGATCCAATTAACCCCCCCTTTTCAGTGCGTCTGTCAGGGGGAACCCACCCTCCAAAATGTCTGTCACGGGTCATTCTATAATCAGTAGAGTCTGCAGATATATTATATTAGTTTCATCTGGTATCTCATATATTGGATCTAGACCCAAAATCTAACGAGCAATTAGTGGTGCTTGTTAAGTAAGCCACCCATATATTTTCGGCAGACGGTCAGTTTCACAGTTTACAAGTCTACTCCTAAATACCAGTAGGGGTTACAGTCGGTATCTCGTTCGTTGTATCTCAACGGTCCGGGCTGCCGCTCTACCAGGGATAAATGTATTTTTTTTAATACAGAAAATTATGTTGTTCAAATCCACTCACTGCAAGAAAATTTGATTCGACAATTCTTGAAAAGTTAACCAATCGTTCTTTTCCCCAGCAGGAGACATGGCGAATTGGAGTCAAAAGGACGGTTACTCAGGGTTCCAGAGGAGGCGGAATCATCATCATCATCAACTTCGTCGTTATCACCGGCATCTGTATGAACGCCACTTGATTGAACTGCCGAAACTAGAGTTCTCTCAAGCACAGTACAAAGCTGAAGTTAAAGAAGATATTCCAATCCAAACTTCTATTCTTCAAGTGAGTTTGAAATAATATTTTTTGAAGCCTGTTTTTATCAAGTTGAAAATATCAGTGAGGATTCTAGTGTTATTATTATTGTTCTTGCGACCGCTGGAGATTTAGGGCCTACTGCATTCTTATTACCAATCGGTGTCGTTTCTGGAAACCTTTATGTAGGGACCAAATAAAAGTAAAGAGGAACATTAATTACTTTTTCATTCCATAGTGCGAGTATAATATTTTTTTTTTTTTTTTTTTTTTTTTTTTTTTTTTTTTGCTCTATCACAGTCCTCCAATTCGACTGGGTGGTATTTATAGTGTGGGGTTCCGGGTTGCATCCTGCCTCCTTAGGAGTCCATCACTTTTCTTACTATGTGTGCCGTTTCTAGGATCACACTCTTCTGCAGGAGTCCTGGAGCTACTTCAGCCTCTAGTTTTTCTAGATTCCTTTTCAGGGTGATCTTGGGAATCGTTGCCTAGTGCTCCTATGATTATGGGTACGATTTCCACTGGCATATCCCATATCCTTCTTATTTCTATTTTCAGATCTTGATACTTATCCATTTTTTCCCTCTCTTTCTCTTCAACTCTGGTGTCCCATGGTATTGCGACATCAATGAGTGATACTTTCTTCTTGACTTTGTCAATCAACGTCACGTCTGGTCTGTTTGCACGTATCACCCTATCCGTCCTGATACCATAGTCCCAGAGGATCTTTGCCTGATCGTTTTCTATCACTCCCTCAGGTTGGTGCTCGTACCACTTATTACTGTCAGGCTGATGTTTCTTGCACAGGCTCCAGTGGAGGGCTTTTGCCACTGAATCATGCCTCTTTTTGTACTGGTTCTGTGCAAGTGCCGGGCATTCGCTTGCTATGTGGTTTATGGTTTCATTTTTCGTATTGCACTTCCTACATATGGGAGAGATGTTATTTCCGACTATCGTTCTTTGAACATATCTGGTTCTTAGGGCCTGATCTTGTGCCGCTGTTATCATTCCTTCAGTTTCCTTCTTTAGCTCTCCCCTCTGTAGCCATTGCCATGTGTCATCGCTGGCTAGTTCTTTAGTCTGTCTCATATATTGTCCGTGCATTTGTTTGTTGTGCCAGTCCTCTGTTCTGTTTGTCATTCTCCTGTCTCTGTATATTTCTGGGTCTTCATCTACTTTTATTATTATTATTATTATTATTATTATTATTATTATTATTATTATTATGGTCTTTTCAATTCTTATTATTCTCTTCTCATCAGGGCTGATATTTGCTAATAGCTGTCCGATGTTCATCCTCTGGTTGACGAAAGGTCTTATAAAAATACTAATTTATTGATAAGACAACTAAAATGGCATATGTCGCCGTAGAGTTTACAAATCTAAGGGCGTAACGGGATTCCAACGTTTCCAACCGTATCATCGCTGGAGACTGGGAGTGTAGTATTGGGAAGGTCATTACCGGTAGATAGGGGCACCTGATTGGTCCGTTCGATCGGCTCCGCCTCTTGGAGGCCCTACATATCGGGAAGGAGAGACCCAGCCTCAACACCACTCAAGAGACTTCACTCCTCCCGACAGGTGGCATGTAGGGCGCCGCCCGCCAGCACCCCAGAGCCGATCGAACGGACCAATCAGGTGCCCCTATCTACCTGCAATGACCTTCCCAATACTACACTCCTAGTCTCCAGCGACCGCACGCGAAGAACAGTGCGAGCATCCACCTCTGCAGGACGGCTTGACTCAGGGACTTAATCCTCTGTTCAGCCAATGAAAACCCAGCGCTCACCAGACAGAGCACCTGGGACACAATAAATACCGCCGAACGACCCCATTCCAATCAGTTCACGCTCACCCTTCCTTGAAAATGAACCGATGATACGGTTGGAAACGTTGGAATCCCGTTACGCCCTTAGATTTTGTAAACTCTACGTCGACATATGCCATTTTAGTTGTCTTATCAATAAATTAGTATTTTTATAAGACCTTTCGTCAACCAGAGTATGAGCATTGGCCAGCTATTAGCAAATATCAGCCCTGATGAGAAGGGAATAAAAAGAAGAATTGAAAAGACCATATATAAAATCAATTCCACTGATGCTGCCATCCTCTTTAACAAAATATGTTTGAGAGAGGGTCTCCTACCTTCATGTTATTATTATTATTATTGTACTTAGGAAGCAGACCCTCTCTCAAGCATACTTTATTAAAAGTAATGGCTACTTCAGCAGTGTTACACTTGTAGAGATTCTTCTCTATTTTGCGAATAGCGGCTTTTTCCGTGCTACTTAAACAGGCTAGTAGAGCGCCTATAGAGGTCATGATCAAATACAGTGTCAAAATGGGTGTACATATTTGAATTTTACAGATAAACTATGATACCATAGTCATCAAAGTCATTAATGATTCTCTCTCTCTCTCTCTCTCTCTCTCTCTCTCTCTCTCTCTCTCTCTCTCTCTCTTTCTTTAAAGCGAGTTCGTCTGGAGCTGCCAGGCATCCTCCGGCTGGGAAGCTGAGGGTGGGCTGATCTTGGTGTGGTGTCCGTCCTCTTTATATTTTGGGTTGACAGCAGGGGATCTGCCCGATGCTGATCTCCTATTGGCTGGTGGCAGTGAGTCTTTGTTTTCATTGGTGGCTTGAGTCAGGTCTCAAGCCACTTTCTCCGAGCCGATGGTTGCGATGTTGCAGATCCTGCAGCCGTCTAGACCTCCTGAGCAGCGCGGTAACGTTGATGAGGATTGCGCTACTCTGTTGGACGTCACGGCTAATTTGATTTCCATCGGCTGCAGGAGTACCTCGTTCGGGGGCGTTGTCTTCCGTGGAGTTGTCGTGATCGGTGGTGTCATTGTTGGTGGCAGGTCTTCTCATACTCGTAGGGAGGAGAAATTCTTCCTGTGTCGTATTCAGTGTAGGTTTTCTTTGCTGGATGAGAAGCGCCTCCCTCAGGCGCAACCGACAGGCATCAGGGGCCTTCCCGATGATCTTCGTGTTCTGTATGATGACATCCCGGGAGATGGCCTCTTGATGTTTGGTGCGGGCGTGATTCTTGACCCCCTCTTGGGCGTGGCATGAGAGTTTCTTCAACAGGTGCATAATAGTCATACCTATGTAGGCGTCGCTGCATTCGCAGACTGGGCATGTATACTTGTACACTACATGCGTCTGCTTCAGGGGGTCTCGTGCCTGTGGAGAGGGGTTATTTTTCATAATAAGATCCTGCGTCCCCCGGTTCTTGTAATATATGATTAAGTCGATATTCTTGGTGTCGTCGATCGGGGATACATTTTCAGAAATAATTTTCTTAATGGAATCCTCTTCTTCATGGTAATGGGAACTCATGAAGGTTTTGTAGTACAGCTTGATATTATCCTGGGGGCAGGGCTGCGGGCTCTCACTACCGTACCATTTCTCCAGGGCTGTGCGGACTTCCTTGCTGATTAATTTATTTGAGTACCCGTTATTCACAAGTACTTGGGAGGTGCGGTCGACTAGTGAGCCATGGTCGAATTCCTGGTGAGTATCCTGCCAGGTCGAGCAATGTGAATAACGGGTACTCAAATTAGGGGTTAAGAGACAGAAAATATTTACTGAAATTTTGAGGCGAAGTCGTCCGGATAAGGGGTGAAAACCTTTTTTGATAGTTCAGTAGATCTATATAGAATAGAATGTGGTCTTGTCACGAATGTTTTATAGTTCGAATTGACATGTTGTTAGGTAATTCTGCAATCAACGGGGATATATATATATATATATATATATATATATATATATATATATAATATTATATATATATATATATCATCAAGTTTCAGGAGAAGGACAAATGCTTTATTTTCTTTTAATGTATTTTTTATTCTGCAAACAGTAAACAAATATCTACCTGCCATTGAACTGAAATTAATACTTAGGTAAGCTAAGTACATTTTTAGGCATTTCTTTTTCATTAATAGCAATGAAAAATGAAAAAGAAATGCCTAAAAATGTACTTAGCTTACCTTATTTTCGTGGATTTGAAACCATAAAATCAATATTCAAATCGTTTAATGTTAATATAGTGTTCTCTTATAACATACCATTAAAGATTAGCTAATTAAGAAATAGTCCCGTAACAAATAACAACATCATTTACAAAATTCCTCGTAAGGATTGCCCTCCGTTTTACGTTGGTCAGTCAAGTAAAAATTTATGTGTACGTATAAAGCAACATATGTATTCAATTAGAACAGCCCAGACTTCAAATGCACTGTTTATCCATCTGAGTGAAAAATCTCATTGTATTAATTGGGGTGATACCTCGGTAATTGCTAGATCTAATGATTATGTTTCAAGAAATTTACTGGAATCGGCAATTATACAAATCACTAATAAAAACAACCTAAATCTTAGTCTGGGAATGTACCATTTGGACCCATATATTTGTAAGATGTTTATGAAGGACCTCAAAATAAATGAACAACTAATAAATTAGTCCCACATGTATAGTAGTTATTTCTTTCTCTCTTCTCTCTCTCTCTCTCTCTCTCTCTCTCTGGCTCTCTCTCTCTCTCTCTCTCTCTGGTTCGATATTCTCTCTCCCTCTTTCTCTTGCTCCATATATATATATATATAATATATATATATATATATATATATATATATATATATATATATATATATATATATATATATATATATATATATATATATATATATATATATATAATATATATATTCTTTCGTCTTTTCATTAATAATAATTTTTGTTGGGAAAATTTGTGTAAAAATTCATGATATTCAATTGTATATGCTCCCGTGTTGTTTTCAAAATGTACTGTTTTCTGGAAGAATCACTTGTTTACTGCGGGCATCCTTCAAGGTGTGGCTAGCCTCTGGCGGCTCCTCCTCTCTGTAGAGTGAAAATCGCCCTTATCGCTAATCTGGTAGTGTCAGTTTGTATATTAAGCCTTCTTTTGACTATGTTGTTCTTTGTAAAATCAGTTTGCTTCAGTTAAGGGTCCGAACAGGACCGAAAGTACTTGGCTATCTCGCTTTATATATATATATATATATATATATATATATATATATATATATATATATATATATATATATATATATATATATATATATATATATATATATAGCATCTGTGTGTATGTTTTCGAAATATTTTCATAACATCCTACGGGCTTCTTGATTGCCAATTTTTTTTTAAATATTGGGAAGTGTAATTTAACTGCGATTTATGAATACCGATGTAAAAAGAAAAGCTAACCGTTTATGAATAAAAACGAGTGTTTGCAAAACATCGGTGATTTCTCCATGGTGACGATTCTCCATTCACGAATATACTCAAAATTGAAGATAGTTTTTTTTTTTTTTTTTTAAATACCTAACTTCGAAAATACAATTTATGTCTGAAGCATGGGATGCTAGGAGTGTTGGAGTGTAAACGAAAGGAGACTATGAGGGCGAAATGGATATTAGGACGAATGAAGGAACAAGATATACTGTGTTTTTCCTGTGATGTTGGAAGTCGAGGGCTAAAGCTGGTTTTCTGCTTGGGGAAGGGCCTGGTTAAAAAAGTAAGTAAAATAAGTGAGAGGGTAAAAATAAAGGACCGAAAGCCCTTAGACAATAAAAAAAATACATATCCTCTGCCAGTCATCTGTTGAAGATGAAGCAATGTCTGAGCAATTAATGGAACACACAAACGACTAAACTGAAAATGCTCAAGATTTTTTATTTTTTCTCAGGCAAGAGTTAGGGTTAGGTTAAAAAGGTTAGGAATAAGGACTTTTTTGCTCTTTTAAGTTCTTGTGTTTAAATATTTACGTATAAATGAAACAACAATCATCTTCATTTCATGGGAAGTGCTGTTGTAGCCGTATCCATGACAGACCAAGGCTGTCAAACTGTACTCAGTCTCAAATGAAGGGATCATATTTGTTCATATTCTGCCATTTGTAATCATCCGGAGTAAATAATGATTAGTGTTCCAAGATTTTTTTTTATTGTTCCATGACGTGTTAAAAATTACCTGAAAATATTAACTCAATGTGAATTTCAATCAATTCTAGGGCTGATAACTAGAAGGGCCAATGTCCAAAAATGGCCGAATGTAGATAAAACCATCACTGAACTAGAAATTTATCTCTGTATCAGTGCTATAACGGCCAGTGTCGTCCGCGGGTTCAGCGAGCTACACTAGCGCTCTATTTTTGCCAAAGTCGAGTGACAAATGAAAAATATTCGTGCTAGAACCATAGAGGCCCATGTGAGAGGTCAATGTCAACTTCAGCCTTTCTTGCACGCTATGCTGTTTATACTTCACATGTGTACATAACTTTATATATACTATTTCTAACCATTGTTTCTGTTACTAATGTGGTTGCAAGACTTATTACTCTCTATTTTATCGTAAAATCAGCAGTAGTTATGTGTGTGATATCAGTAAATGTACGTTAGACAACTCTTGTCAAGATGTAACATGAATAAACCTGCTAGCCAATAAAAAAAAAACCGCTTACCAAGTAAGCTAAACCTACCTATTGTAGCAGTTACTATTGTCTTTCACGATTGATAATTCCTATTTCTAAGATTCTTAAAGAGTTTTGTGAAATAAGAATTGCAATCAGGTGAGCTTCATCTTTCACCGTTTACACAATTCTTTATCAAAGCTTTTGCGTATGCGCATGTATGTGCACATTGAAGGCAAGTAACTTACGACTATTTATAAGCGCCTCAGTGGCATGATCGGTATGGTCTTGGCCTGGCACCTCGGTGGCCGCGAGTTAGATTCTCGGGCATTCTAAATCCTCAGATGTGTATTTCTGGTGACAGAAGTTCACTCTCGACGTGGTTCGAAAGTCATGTAAAGCCGTTGGTCCCGTTGCTGAATATTCACTGGTTCCATGCAATGTAAAATCACCATATATATATATATATATATATATATATATATTATATATATATTATATATATATATATATATATACATATACTTTTGTACCTTTGAATTAACAGTGCATGAGAATTTTTTTTTTAGGTACTGTTGTGCATAGTGAACTATACATACAATTTTTCCTTGAATATTATGTTGTGTATTATTTTGTTTTGCTAATTGTTGGTGGTACTTTTGTGCCCAATTTCACATATGATTTTTTTATGTTAATGTGTAAGGATGAGTAGCATATGTAAATAATTTTTGAGGGAAGGAAATGCATAAAGCCTTTGACGAATTACTCGCCACTGTTGGAGATAACTCATACAATTTAAGACCAACACCAGACAGACGCAGTAGAATCCCAGTTCCAATTTCACAAACCTTCCTTGGTGATTCAGGGAAATACTAACCCTAATAACACAAATAACAATAACCATAACAGTACCAATAATACTAATAATATAATTACTAATAGTACTACACGTTTCGAAATAGGAGAATGAATCAGGCAGCTGTAATAACACAAGCCACACGTTTCTGTGGACAAGTTGAAGGTTCCCATCCAGAGAAAAGTAAGCTAGAATCATAGACAGCTAATCATTGGTTAGCTGAAGCTGACAGCCGCATATTTTCAGGGGGAATAACAGATGAAAGAGCTAAAATTAATGAAGCCTTGCTTCTCGTTTGTTCAGAACCCGGTGATGCACATAAAACTTTGAATTCTGTTAGTTTCAGCAAATTAGCTAAATATGATGAATTCAAAACAATTTGTTTGATGCTCTGGGAACCCTTGAGTAAAGAGGATACAATATATAATATTACTAAGTTCCTAAATCCCCAATATGAGGCTTTGGCAGAGCTCTAAGCGAATGTTGAAAATGCCATAGACAAATTAATAGAAGACTTGAAGTCCACAAGCATCACCATTAGAGATACGACCCAGTTTGGTGATTGTTACGGTGTCGAAATATCCTGGTTAAAGGTCGACACAACGTTACGGTCTCTGAGAGAGGTCCGCTTCAGGTTCGATATGAAATAAATATAAAAAAAAATTTTCAACACTAACAGCTGAAACTAGGGATACGAATATAGAAAGAAACACTAACACAACAAAGGTTTATTTACAAGCTTACTAGCAAAGGTAAATGCAGAATGGTATCTCCTATTTACATAAAAAGATAGAATCTTACACTACATGAACTGGGGGAACAGCGAGGCAATTCAAATACTTCCTAGTCAAATCGGTAATTCGAGGCGATGGCTTCATAATAGTAGAGCTGCAATTGCAGACGTCCTCTTGACTCCGTAATGTATAGAAACTAGTCTATTTGTCAGGCAGGAACTCTCCCCTTTTCTTCTCCGAAGTCTACTCAACGTAGAGACAACTCGGTCGTCCACTCCTGAAGACGATTAGACCAGTATCCAGCCAACCCTCGAGCAACTTTTCTTTTGATCCTTCGTCTCTAATCTCTCTCACGGATAATCTCTGCTGCTGCTGATTTCTCACTGATATACTGACCAGTGGCTCTTACTGAGGATATCTCTGTGACTAACTGGTGTCTCCCTTCTACGATCTCTCTTTCTATATCTCCTCCTCCTGCTGCTACTTCGTCCGTCGTATTTATACGGTACTCTGGGGGCGGAGCCTACGGCGAGCGTCACAGACTCCCGAGGTTTCTAGACATTCTTAGATGAATCTAGACGAGGTATTGCATCAGATATTGCGGCGTTTCTCATGTCACATTAGCGCGTTTTTGCACTCCACAACACGCCCGACGATTCCAGAACAGCCGCCCGAAAAAGGCGCCTCCAACACGGGCGCGAAAACCTCCTTACTGCCGAACTTCTCGAAAATGCGTTCTCCTTTCCTTTATCTTTCTTTGCTAGGAAGCAATTACCATCACAGTGATGATGAAAGGGGATTAGTTAATGTAAGATACGTCTTATACTACTTGGCTCATGGAACTCTATATAATGCTCTAGGAGAAAAGGAAAAGAAAACCTTTCGAAAAATTAAAATTGATCCCAAGAATAATAGCCTTCAAACATTAAAAACAATGAAACGAGAAATATAGAAGGCAGAGATAGATTTTTCCAAGGAATTTGTAGGGGTAATAGAAAAACAAAATGAAAGGAAAGGCAGAAATAATAACCATTCAAATAGAATGAATAATAATGCCAGACAAGTAGGGAATAGATCCACTCCTTTTCAAGGGAGATATGCCCAAACTTATAACAAAAAATTGAATCCCAACCAGAAAGAAGACAGAATTATTCAAGGAATGGTCCACTCATGACATATAAGCCTTCAAACACAAATGATTCAAGTCAAGGAAACTATTCAGCTCAAGGAGCGAGACCGAAGGCGGCATGTGAAAATTGTGGGTATACAAATCATTCCACTAATGAGTGCAGAAAGCCTAGAAGCTGTGCAATTTGCGAGAAGGTTGGGCATTTAACTAAAAGCTGTTAGTTCAATAATAAGGGAACCAATAAGGAAGTAAAAAAAGTAAGTAACATCCGCCCAAATCCAAATAACTCTTCAAGCTAGTGACAATTAACCCCTTCACAGAAGAAAGAAAATAATTCCCTTCAAGATGATAGAAGAGGAAAAGGAGAAATAGCTAGTATGGAAAATGAAGGTTCTTCCGCATTTTTCTACATAAATACCAAAGAAATAGTATTCTCCGTGAAAGAAGAAGAAATAAACAGAGAGGATTTGCCTATTGTGAAGATTCCTATAAATGGAAAGACGTGTACTGTACTTATAGATTCAGGCAGTACAGTGAATATAATCAATAAATCAACCTTAACCAGATATTTAGACATTTCAGAAAAACTGATTCAGAGTCAAAATAAAGTTATAAAGGGAATAGCGGGTAAACAAATTAGAAGTTTAGGAGAAGAGAACTTGGAAATAGACATTTTGTCACACAAATTTGTGTTATTTTCACTTAATTTGATGAGAAGATGTGATATAATACTACAAAGCAGTGAAGGAAAGATTAGCCTGAAACTGGATAATCAGAAGAGCGTATGTTATACGCTGGCGAAGAAAAGCCTCACCCAAATCTGATCAATTTGTCTGAGACAGTTTCGACAAGCGAGAGTGACATACGAGAAAGGCAAGATAAAATAGAAACAGATAGAAAAGAGGAATTCCCACCATTACAGAATACAGAATCAATGAAATGTGCACATATAGATGATATATACTCAGATTCAAGTAATTACTCAGATATAGATAATGGCAATCACCGAAACTCTGAATATAACGAAAATCAAGATGCTTATACAGATACCTATACAGATACATGTACTAATAACTGTAGCAATGTAGTAACGAGTTACGAGAATGAAGGGAAAATACTAAATGAGGTATTGCTATTAGATAAATAAAGAAATCAGATATAAATAGTATAATAGCAGTAACATAAGAAACCACTGAAAATGCAGAACTTGTTATTTTTCAGACATAGAAGATGAAGAGATATGTTGCGTTAGCACAGTTGATGATAATAAAATACAATTTATACTCAATAGAGCAGTAACTTTAAATTCAAAATGCTTAACAAAATTATATCTAAGAGCAAAAGAGAACGTGAGGGCTAAAGATGTTCTATTGTTGAACGATGAATTGCCAAATTTTGTCAGAATGGATAATTCACTAGTCCACATGAATGGTGATAATTGTGCAGCTTATGTCCAAAACTATTCAAATAAATAACTAACACTATACGCAGGCACTGTCTTTTCCATTGGAATACCTATTAGCAATCTTTTACCAACTGTAGAAGAAAAAGCGTTCTTCTCTATAAATGGCCAAAACTCTCAAATAAATCAGCAAGTAAATAAATCAGATTTTCCAGAAAATAGAAACAAGTTCATTCATATGCTAGAGAAATATAGAAATGTAATAGCTGTAGAAGGAGATAAGCTAGGATTAACAAATGTCCTACAACATAACATTTTGTTAGATGATGGAGCCAAGCCATTTTTTATCCTTAATTACAGATTACCAATAAGCCAGAGACCCATAGTTGAAAATTTGATAAAAGAAATGAAAAGAGGTGGAGTAATATTCCTTCTAAATCTCCATATAATTCTCCGTTGTTGCTTGTTCCAAAAATTTTACTCCAACACAGTTCCAGATAGAATGCCGATGCCGGTAATTCAAGATATATTAGCTCATTAAGGAGGGGCAAAATTATTTTCATCCTTAGACCTCCTTAGTGGATATTGGCAAGTACCTCTAGATGAAGAATCCAAACAATTCACAGCCTTCAGCACACATAAAGAACATTTACAGTTTGAAGTGATGCCATTTGGACTCACCTCAGCTCCTTTGACGTTTGTTAGATTAATGTTACAAATTCTAGGAGACAGAAAATGTTACAGTATATTTAGACGATGTAATCTCTTTTAGTAAAGACTTAGAAAGCCATCTCAAAACATTAGAATTGGTCCTAGAAAGATTAAGAATGGCAGAACAAAATATTAACTTAAAGAAATGTCAGTTCCTGATGAAATCATTAGTGAAGACGGACTGCGCATGCAAGCTGGTAAAAATATGAATGGCAGAATGAACAAGAAACAGCCTTTCAAACATAAAGAGCAAAATGACTATGAACCCTGTTTTGGTCTACCCACATTTTTCAAAAGATTTCTATTTAGCTTGTGATGCCTGGAGTACAGGGCTAGGAGCGGTATTGTTACAAAAGGCCAAAACTAGAATGAGGGCAGTATACTATGCCAGCAGAAAAACACTTTAGTACAACCGAAAGAGAGTGTTTAGCTTTATTTTGGGGTTTAAAGAAATTTAGACACATACTCTTAGGTCATAAAGTTGATGTGCTTACTGATCACAAACCCATTTGTGATTTATTTAAAAAGAGAACTTTCACTAACATGAAGTTCAATAGATGGCTCCTTAATGTATTAGAGTTTGCTTCAGACATATTCCAGGGAAAGTTAACACCTTGGCAGATGCATTATCCAGATCTCAAGAAGAAACAGAAAAATGCATTACCACCAATGCCTTTTGTTTTAGTTGTCAGGTGGTAGATTTAGATTTAGAAATAGTGAAAGTAGAACAAGATAAAGATCCAGAAATCAGACAAATAATGGGACAGCTACTATTAGATCCTTGAAACCTGATTTTCAATTATTAATGGTTTGTTATATAAAATACCGACAGAGAAAAATGGTTGTTCTCGACTATATATCCCAAAAACACTAACCAGAGAAGTTTTAGAACTAACACATTCATATAAGTAGGCAGGACATCCAGGAATTAAAAAGACAACTAGAATCATAACCCGAAATTATTTTTGGACACATTGTAGCGAAGATGCCAAGAACTTTGTAAAAAATTACGTAGTTTGTAACCAACATAAAGGTAACGTAAATACAAAAGCTCCACTTGAAGGATATTCACCAGAATTAAATCCATTTCAAGTAGTATCTATGGGTTTTTTGGGTCCATTTCCAACAACTATTAGAGGAAACAAGCAAATATTAGTCTTCTTAGACTATCTGACTAGATATGTAGAAATCATACTTGCAAGAAACAGAGATGCAGCTACAGTAGCCAAAGCTCTTAAATCTAGAATTATAACCAGACATTCATGTCCTCAAGTTCTTCCATCTGATAATGCTGCTGAATTTACTAGTGATCTTTTAAAGAAAATATGTGAATTTTATTAAATAAATAAATGTCAAATAACAGCTTATAAATCCAGTTCAAAGGGAGCAGTAGAACGAACTAATCGTAAAATAAAGGATATCCTGAAAACTTTAGTAAAACCACATACAGAAAGAAGATTGGGACTTAGCTCTTGAAGACGTACAGTTCACATTGAATAATAATGTTAATGACAAAATAGGAGAATCTCCTCATTATTTGCTATATGACTATTAGAAAAGAATGGCAAATACGTTATTAGATGATGCAACTCCACCCAGACATACTTATAACTATGATGACTATGTTGCATGGAAAACCAGACGTACTTACGAGACTATCATGCAGACAAGAGCTAGACTAAAAGACGTACATAAGACTCAAGAAAAATACTATAACAAAAATACGACTAATCCAGACATTACAGTGGGTACTCAAATTTATGATCAGAATCGTGTACCAGAAGGTCCTAATGTAAAAGTTTCTCCCAAATTCACTGGGCCATATAGAGTAATAGAAGTCTTAGAGTTAAATAAATACAGAGTAATAAAATAATGAAAATGATCTAAAGGAAAAGATGGTTCACTGGAATCATGTAAAGGTAGTGAAAACAGATCCATGGTCTACTAAAGATATAGATAACATAAGGAAGGAAAATACTGTAGAAAATCCAATTACAACGAAGTATGATCTAAGAAACAGAAAGAGGTAAAAATTTGTGTATATAGTCATATGTAAATAGTGTTGGACTGAAAATGTCATAACTGTGATATATATAGTGTAATTTAAGTGTTTATATATGAAGAAAATCTGATTAAGCCTAATTTTTGCAGAGGCAAACATGCGGCTCATCGTAGCACTAGTTTTAATTGGACTCATCTCTTCAGAAGTGGAGATAAGAAAAGGTGCCCTGTTAAAAAGACATGGAAAAGTCAAAATGATCAAGGACCTTGAAATAGTTAGTATAAATATTTCCACAGTACTCAAACGTGAAAGTGAACTAAGAGAAATCCAAAATGGTATTAAAGCAATCCTACAGAAGGTTTATAATAACAGTGCCATGTCATTATTGGAAAAGTTGATCATGAACATAAATAACACAGTGAGAACAAGGTCCAAAAGATCCCTCTTACCCTTCATTGGAACTGCTCTAAATCAATTGTTTGGGGTTGCTAACAAAGCAAATGTAGAACAAGAAAAGGAAAGAATTGACGGACTGGAAAAGTGGGCAGCAGCGAGGGGTACAGTGATAAATAAAGTAATTGCCTCTCACGATCAAAATGCAGAAGAAATAGAAAAATTGAAAGTCTTCATAAGTCATGTAAATCAGAATGTAACAAAAGAACTCAATAAGATAGAAAATATATACTTTTTAAATACCTTTGCACTGGAAAGTGAAGTGATTATACAGGAACATGCTCAATGCTGTCTCACTTGCTTGCAAAGGTATTTTGAGCCCAACATTAATCACTCCAAAAACTTAGAAGACATTATTAAGTTTTATATAATTGAGAAGCTTTGCGCACCTTCAGTAGAAGATATTTTTATGTACTATAATTTGCTAAGAGCCAAAGTAATCCATGACAGAATTAGTTTAGTTCTACTATTCAATACGAAAATTTCAAATGTGCTAGTTTCTGTATATCCCTTTCCTATCTATATTGAAAATCAGATCATTATTAGAAAGTGGCTTAGTACTCATTTTGCTTTGGAAGAACATGGATTGATGTTAGCCTTTTTTAACTGATGAACAATTCAATGAATGTGTAATTTTGAAGGAAAAAGAGTATTATGTGATATTGATAACTTATATATGACTACTAATGGTCATCCCTGAATCCAAGAGTTGATTTTAAAACAAAATCAAGAAAAGGATGTGTGTACACAGTCATTTAATAAGTCATTTGAAGCAAATATAGTGAATGAAGACATCTTCGTATTTTCATTAGATACTATTATAGCCACAGTCACTTGTCCTAATGTCACCAGCCAACTGAAATTTAATAATATTAAGTCTTTTGCAACATCATGTGAATTAATTATACCAAATCAAATATACTATGAACCACACCTTTTCACTGAATACCATTTCAACAAACATGTGCCATATAAGAATTACACATTTGCAATAGATGAGTTTAAATTGTCTCAGCTAGAACTAAAGGAACTTGAGAACTTGAATTATGTGGGTGACTATTACTTGTATACGAAACAGATTACACCATTTCTTTCATTTGTAAATCTGCCGGTAATAGTAGTCACTATTGTTTTGTTTGTCATCACAGTGAGGCATTTGATTAGCAAAAAGATACAAGGGATACTAACAGAAATGAAAAGAAATTATCCATAATTGACATCTAATATCCACATCATTTCTAACATTTTTTTTTCAGATATTGTATTCTGAAAATTCATTTATTATGCTTATGATTAATGCCTTTTTAATTTGATATAATTATGAATTAATATGTTTAACATTTGCTATGATTCTTTTTACAATTTTATTACACTTATCCTTTCTTCCAGAGTTGGGAAAACAATTTGGATATGTATTTTATTGTACTCTTAAAGTAATAATTTTTTAGTATATCCATTTTTTCATATATATATATGTGTGTATATATAAAAAATTATGATCTTAAAACGTATTAGTACCTTACTCTATCTGAGCTAAGAACTGAGTAGCGTTCTCAGTTTTTCAGGAGGACGACGTTAACTTAGGCTGTTTAGGGAGGTAACAAGCTGCTTGATAGTTAACGATTTCAGGATGGAGAGAGAGAGAGAGAGAGAGAGAGTGGTCATTGGGTGCTTGGGCGATAACATTAAAATCTTCATAAGAGAATATCTTGCATTTCTTGCAGTGATCTCTTATATTAGAAAATTCTTTAGTTTTTAATTGACATGTAGTTCGGTGACTAACTCCAAGATGAGAATCAGCGCTGACCTTGAACAATCTCTTAGTGGCCCCTATATATTTCCCAACTTTACATTATATATATATATATATATATATATATATATATATATATATATATATATATATATATAATATATATGTGTATATAAAATATTTATATATAAAATAAATATGATTATATATATAAAATATGTATTTATACATATATATAAATATATGTATCATATATGTATAAATATATATATATATATATATAAATATGTATATATATTTATTTTATATGTATGTATATATATATATATATATATATATATATATATATAATATATGCTGGGAGATTGGGGCATCTAGAACGCCGCAGATTCAGTAGGAATAAAATAACAAACAGCCATCATAGCATTGTAAATTCATTGGCCAAATTTCCCTGTGGTATTCGCTTATCTATATATATATATAATAATATATATAATAAGATATATTATATCAATATATTGTTACGGACTCTGAGATCTCAGAGACAATGTTACGGCCTCTGAGAGAGGTCCGCTTCAGGTTCGATATGAAATAATAAAAAAAATATTTCAACACCAACAGCTGAAACTGGGGATACGAATATAGAAAGAAACACTAACACAACAAAGGTTTATTTACCAGCTTACTAGCAAAGGTAAATGCAGAATGGTATCTCCTATTTACATAAAAAAAACAGAATCTTACACTGCATGAACTGGGGAAACAATGAGGCAATTCAAATACTTGCAGGCCGGATTAGTGACTCGTAGCAGTGGCTTCGCAAAAGGAGATCAGCGAAAGCGGACGTCCTCTTGACTCTGTATTGCAGGAACTAGTCTACTTGTAAAGCAGGAAATCCCCAAAACCTCTAGCAGGACTTTTTCTTCCCTGAAGTCTGCTCGACGTCGAGATAACAATATATTGTTACGGACTCTGAGATCTCAGAGACAATGTTACGGCCTCTGAGAGAGGTCCGCTTCAGGTTCGATATGAAATAATAAAAAAAATATTTCAACACCAACAGCTGAAACTGGGGATACGAATATAGAAAGAAACACTAACACAACAAAGGTTTATTTACAAGCTTACTAGCAAAGGTAAATGCAGAATGGTATCTCCTATTTACATAAAAAAAACAGAATCTTACACTGCATGAACTGGGGAAACAGTGAGGCAATTCAAATACTTGCAGGCCGGATTAGTGACTCGTAGCAGTGGCTTCGCAAAAGGAGATCAGCGAAAGCGGACGTCCTCTTGACTCCGTATTGCAGGAACTAGTCTACTTGTAAAGCAGGAAATCCCCAAAACCTCTAGCAGGACTTTTTCTTCCCTGAAGTCTGCTTGACGTCGAGATAACATGAGATAATTCGTCCACTCCTGAAAACGATTAGACAATAACCAACCAACTCCCAAACAACTCTTCTTTTGATTGATACTTCGTCGGTTCCTTCGTCTCTAGTCTCTCCCTGACGATCACTGCTGCTGATCTCTCACTGATAATCTGGTCTGTGGCTCTTACTAACTGGTGATCTCTCTCTTTTTCGATCTCTTCCTTCTACGATCACTCCTCTCCAAAGTTCGTTCGTCGTATTTATACAGCACTCTGGGGGCGGAGCTTACGGAGAACGTCACCGACTCCAGGGATTTCTAGAACTTCTTAGATGAAGCTAGACGAGGTATTGCATCAGAAATCACAGCGTTTCTCACGTCCCGACGAGATCCACAACACTCCTGCCGATTCTAGAACAGGCGCGAGCATAGACGCCTCCAACAGTGGCGCGAAAGCCTCCTTGCTGCCGAACTTCTCGAAAATGCGTTCTCCTTTCCTTTATCTTTCTTTGCTATGAAGCAATTACCATCACATGCCCCCCCAAAAGAGAAAAAAAATGAAATCAAATTATTTTATTTTTTTCTAAAGAAGAGCAAGAATTAAATAAACAGCAGGGAAACAATTCTGCATAAAGCTTTAATACTTCTTCATTCACCCAACCACTCGTGCCAAAACAGAAAACGGTCATTAGGCTACTCATTCTGAAAAAACTAGAGAGGCTATCTGCTATAACATTATCCTTCTCCTTACTTCTACCGTTTTCTGAACTCTGCTTAAAACTTAAAAATACTAAAACACCTCTTGTGTTTTTTTCTCAAAACTAATCTCACTCAGTAACACTGTTACACTGGCGGAGGCCACGGCACGGGGCGTTGTTTATAATTCTGAAGCAAATTTAAATTCATTGCCTTTGCTCTACTCTTGCCCACATTAATTCTATAAGGTATATTTCCCCTCTTCTCTAAAATTGAAAAAGGTCCATTGAAATTATGAGATAAAGAGGAACCTTCTTTCTGGACTAGTACTAAAACTTTATCTCTTTCACACAAACTTCTCTCTTTTGCTCGAAGATGAGGGTTTCCTTCAGTTTCCCTTTTACTTCCGTTCGGGTTTTCTTTCGCTAATTGCCAAGCTCTTCCGTTCTCCTGCGCAAGCTGCCAAACATCTCTTATATTGTTTTTATAATAATCAAGATTAGTTATGCAATCATCTCTACCCTTACTTCTAGACAAAGTTCCGAACATATTTATAAATACATTCTCAAAAGATAAGCCTACTGAAGGAATATTACACAGCTGAACTCTGGGAATTACATGAATCGGTTTCCCGGCAATTTGATATTCAGGACAGCTTAAATCATATCTCTTTACATCATTTTTCATTTTAGGCCAAAGGCACGCCCTACTGATACAATTGAAAGTTTTATTTACTCCCAAATGTTCTTGCTCATCATGTGCTAACTTCAAAACTAGTTCCCGAAGCTTCCTAGGAACTACTAATTGTTCTGTGACTTCCTCTTTACTATCTGACTCCGGTCGAACATGACGACACAAAACTTCGTCCTTTAAACAAAAAGTTTCTTTACACACATCGAGATCATCATCCAGCTCACATTCAAAAATTCGGGTTAGTGTCTCATCCTCTCTCTGCAACTTGACTAGCTCATCCTTATCCAAAACGTTAAAGCCTAATTCATCACCATAACTAGTACTAGATACTGGTACATTTACTACGTTACTCTCAACAGCTATGCCTTCCCCTTGGCTATGATAGAGTTAGGTCTCTCAGCCACATTCATCCCAAGATCAACCTCGCTACCTCTATCACACTCGTTTGAATCCACGAACTCACTCACGTTCGAATCCACGAACTCACACTCATTCGAATCCATGAACAAATTATGACCGTAGTCTACATCTGTATCTAAACCCGACCTAGTTACTACCATTTCAGGCACTGGAATATTCCTCACAACAGGATTCACATTCTTGGATAAAGCTATGTCATTACCGACAATAATGTCAACGCCTTCAACGGGCAAACTGTCCACAACTGCAAGTTTTACTTCTCCTGACACTACCTGACTTTCCAAATTCAACTTCAACAAAGGACAAAGAACACAAGTGTTAGGAAATCCACCTAACATGACTTTCTCTTCCATATTGATTTCTGCCCTGTTCGGCACACACTCTCTTCAAATCAGTGAGACAGCAGCCCCTGTGTCTCAAAGCAAGACCACTTCTCTCGAATCTACTCTTCCAAAAGAGGAAACTACGCCTTCCGACAGAAATTCACCAAAAACTTTCCTAGTTTCTCTCATCACATCATCCCTACTTGACGAAAGGTTAACTAGAAACACTGGTTTCTTACCGTCCTTCTTCTCTGCTGCACAATTTCTCGCTAAATGCCCTTTCCCATTACATCGGAAGCAAGTTAATTCTGAGCCACTATATGCCATTTTACTCTTACAAACCTTAGACGTATGACCAGGTTTTCCGCATGTATAACAGGAATAGTCACTTTTACTCGCATTGCTATTACTAGGACTGAAACCTTTACTGCTTTATACTCTACCAGACGAAGGATCATTTTGTTTCTTACTAACACTCAAATTATGAATTAGACTATATTTGTCACTAGCCTAGTTGCTCCTGCAAAAGATACTTCTCGCCTATCCCCTATGTCAAGTTTAATCTCAGGGGGTACGTTATCTTTGAAGTTTTCTAACAACACTAAGTTCTTCAAACTATCAAAATCCTCAACCTTAGCAGAAGTTAACCAATCAAAAAACAGCCTATCTAACTTCTTACCGTATTCTACATACGTAATATTTTCATCCTTTCTCAAATTTCTAAATTTCTTACGGTACGCCTCCGGTACTAACCTATACGCGCTAAGAACGGTTTCTTTCACGATATCGTAATTATCACATTCCTCCTTAGACATGCAACTATACACAGTAAGCGCCCTACCACTCAAAACTGATTGCAAATATAAAGTCCATGTTTCTTTAGGAGAACCTACTCGTTCCATTAACTTCTCAAAACACGTGAAATATGTTGTAACATCTTCCTCATCAAACTTTGGTACTAATTTTAGCACTGCACTCATACCTAACCTATCAGTTTCGTTTTCGTTCTCGCCTGACCGACTGTTACGAGTACTTTCCCTTAACCAAGCAATTTCCAACTCATGCATACGCTCTTTCTCTCTCTCTTCCTGCTCATGCATACGCTCTTTCTCTCTCTCCTCCTGCTGCATTAACAACATTTCTCTCTCTTGCTGCATTTTCATTGCTTCTCTCTCTTGCTGCATCTTCATTGCTTCTCTCGCTTGCTGCATTTCCCTCTCATACTTCTCTCTTTCTTTCTTCTCAACATACTTACGGAGATCATTCCCCTCTAGACCTAGTAGCTTACCTGTCTCAATAAACTCTTTCACCATCTCACTCATTCTGATTCTTTCTATATTTTCCCTGTTTCAAACTGTTAAAGTGTTGATAGCCTAGGCAAGGTCACCACAAATGTTACAGACTCTGAGATCTGAGACAATGTTACGGCCTCTGAGAGAGGTCTGCTTCAGGTTCAATATGAAATAATAAAAAAAATATTTCAACACCAACAGCTGAAACTGGGGATACGAATATAGAAAGAAACACTAACACAACAAAGGTTTATTTACAAGCTTACTAACAAAGGTAAATGCAGAATGGTTTGCAATCCTGCTGCCAGAACACTCCAATATTAGAAATCACTCCAAAATATGTAAAACATATATCGATAATAAAGACTTCAGTATTTTAGGCCATACCACCAACCCGCACGACCTTGTTATTCTAGAATCGCTCTTAATTAAACAACTTGTTCCGTCGTTAAATACCCATACGTCTTCCTCCCCTCTGTATTTGTCTTGACTTGTGTTGTTTATTTATGTTTTTATGTTTACGTTTAGTTTAACGCTGTCACTCCTCTAGGTCGGTCCTTAACTTCTTTGTTCTGTAACTGCTTTCAATCTTTTGTCAATTTTTGCTTATTTTATGTTCATTTATCTTTCATTTTAATGTATGTCCTTTTAAATAATTCAACTTCCTTAATTTTAATGTGTATATTTTGTAAGAATAACTTTTTAACTTTTGCATTTCTGAATTTTTAATTTTTAGTTTTGTTTTTACAATTTTACTAGGAAATTTATTTTTCATTTTAACAGCCTGATGATGTAATTAACTTGATAATTACAAAACGTTGCAATAAAGACAGCATGTACATCTGTGTGTGTCCTCTTCCCTTCATTGATGGTTATTAATATGGATTGACTCCTGGCTCCTGGCACTAAGCTATATATATATATAATATATATATATATATATATATATATATATATATATATATATATATATATATATATATATATATGTATGTATGTATGTATGTATATATATATATATATATATATATATATATATATATATATATATATATATGTATGTATGTATGTATGTATGTATGTATATATATATATATATATATATATATATATATATATATATATATATGTAAGGCCTAGGGGTTTTGATTAATAATATGCGTTCTCTGTGACCTATGGAATGTGGAGAACAGTGGCAGAGGTGTAACGACCTGAGAGTAGCTGATGCAATGAGTTTCTGGGGTGGCGTGAGATAAAAGTGCTTAATTCAGGAAGTCAATGTACGACAGTTTATGAACTCTTCTCAAAGTGCCTTTGGGAAACTGGTTGTAGCCAGTAATATGAGGCGTTGTCGAAGTGTGCATTCGTATGTGCGTGTGCGCCTCTTCTATTCATAATGTATCACTAGCCAAGTCTATGGGAAGACTTGCACAGAGATTCGTGGGGGAAGGCAAAGCCACGATGGTGGGTGCCAAAGTGTTTTTTTAAACAGTGAGTGATATTCCGGTTGGGAATGGGTAAGTGTTACCTTTACTTTAGCCAAAGGGATGGCTTGTTTGATATCTTGTAAGGTGTTCCATTTTATTAACTTTGTCTTTAAACTTGTGTGTGTACTTACCGGGATGTGTTCTGTATCTTTGAAACAGACGGATGTGGATTTCGGGGGGACAAAAGAGTTCCCGGAGGGGTGTGGACTTTCTGGTGACTTGACATTGTAGTTTTTGAGTTAGTCTGTAAGACTGGATTACTTGGTTAATTGATTTATTTATTCTTGTAAATAAACGTTATGTTATGATGCAACTCTCTCATTTTCATTACCTGTTAGAATGGAGAGAGAGAGAGAGAGGGGGTGATTGCCGGGAGAGAGAGAGAGAGATAGGTTGTGTGTGTAATGGAGTAATGGGGTCTGCCTTCCGTTTCGTGTCCACGCTTACCTTATGAATACTGGGGGTCCTTCCCCCATGTTATAGTGGTGTCAGCGGTTAAGAGGGGATATAAAAGGTTTTTTTTTCTTTTCTATGCCTAGGAACGCCAATGTAGAGATGGGTGGCCAGTTAGAAAATAAAAGGGGTCGTGACTTAGCGATAGTTTTCGAACGACAAAGCTTTGAGGGATTGTGGAAAATTGTTAAATTGTTAGATCTCGGTTGCTAAGTGAAAAAGAGGTAGAGAAAATATCCGTCCGTGGGATGGGGGTATGAGGAAAGAATTTCTATTAGGGTCATCAAATTTGCCCGTACCGAGATTCTTCAGGGCGGGAGTCGTGAGACAAGCAACTCAGTCTAGTTCATGAGTGACGGTTGCTAGGTGCGTTTTCGCCAATCGCGTTTGTATTGTGCCGACGAGATTTACGCGTTTTACGAAGAATTTCGAGTTCCTTTTGTTCCCATTATGGAGTGGTGAGTGTTAAAACTATTGAAGGAGAGGGTTTTTGTTTAAATATTTCAGGGTTATGGGATTGGTTCAAGAGGTCAACAATTTTTCTTGTCTTTGTCCCATAGTGACGTGTTTTCCTTATTTGCACGTGTTTATAATAGACGTATTCGTCTTTGTTTTAAACACATAAGAGTGTATTAAGATGTATTTATGCATGTGAACTGTGCTTGGATAATCATATCTGGCTTAAAGACACAGAGCGGCCACAATTTTACGGGCTCAGCACATTTCTGCAGAGAGGCGCCTTGCATTGCGAGGGTATACTGGTATCCCTCGGGGGGATAGTCGCATGGAAGGTACCACTGGCCTCCCTCGAGAGATAGTGCAGGGATGGGCACTAGTGTATATCTTGGGAAGGGGTCCTCAGACACTGTTCAAGGGGAGATGGGGGATACTGCTGGTATGCCTCGGGCTGTTCTGCTGCTCGACTGAGGGGTTGTTCTCACAGGGGGAGAAATTTTTTTTTCTCAGTGTGGGTGAACTCCCCCTTTTCCTTTTTTTTTCTTTGTGTTGGGGATGGGTCTGGCCTTGACATTGAATGCTAAGATATCAGCTGATTGATAAGTTGATGAAGTGAAATGCCCGTAGAGTCTTTTTTTTAGAAAATAGATTTTTTGTTTTCTCTCTTGGACGAAGAGAAAAGGAAATAAAAAGAGATTTTTCTTTTCCGTGAATGAGGGGAAAAGTAGTTAACATGCACGGGATGTGTTATATGTTTCTTTGTGCCTTGAAAGACACAAATATAAGGGGGATACACAGATTATTTTTTTATTGTGTTGGAGAAATTACTTTGAAATGCCGATGATTGGTGTTGTATCTGTGTTGTGTGGCAATGGTGTTATGTCATGGTGTTGCATGCTGGAGAAATTGTATGTCATAGGATTCAGCAATACTGTTGTATGCTATTTGAATTTCACCTTTACTTGAAATCTTTGCAAGAGAATTATTGCTGTGGAGAGTTATTATTATTATTAATAATTATTATACTTGAGATGTGTCACGGGAGGTTTACTTAAGTATAATTATCATTACGGGAGAATTGTTTTGCGAGAGATTTGAGATATTTCATGGGAGATTAGTCAATAATTATTACAGATGATTATTCAAGGAGAATTATTACAATGAATTCATGGGAGAAGTCTTGTGTTAATTATTTGTTGAGTTTTTGTAACTTTGGAGAATATTTTCAGTGATTCACGGGATGAGTTTTGCTGAATCTTGATGAATCTGACTGAATCTTGGTGAATTGTGTGGAATCTTGCTGAATTTTAGCTGAATTTTTTTTTTGCTGAATTTTTGGAGAATGGACAAGCATTAACATTGGTGATATTTTTTGTACTGATACTGATGATTTTGATGATAGCAATTTTTTTTGGTGATTTTGTGATAATGATATTTCTGATACTGATTTTTTTTTATACTAATACGTGGGTGCCGTAATGCTATCAAGGGAGGTGAAATCTTTTTTGAATTTGGGAGGAACTAACAACACATTATTTTAGTTTGTTTTTTTTTTTCTTTTCCTTTTTTTATGGGTTCAGCAGATAATTGCTTGACATCGAGTGAGTTACGGGAGATAGTGAACAATACCGTTAATTTTTCTTTTCTCCTTTTTTGGAAGTTAGCCATCGCTGACACAAGTTTTTTTTACCATGGGTGAATTTGAGTTTATTTTTTCTCTCCAGTTAGTGTGAATATTGTCTCAGTTCGTGACTTAGAGTCATTGTTCGGGAACGTGTTCGTGTTTTAGCTATTTGATGCTATAGAGAAATATATGGGAGAATTTTTTGCACGTTTTGAATGCATACGTAATGGCACTACATTTCTTCTCTGGATATTTGTGTTCCAGAAATTGTGAGTTTTTTTTGCACAATACCTTGGTTGTATTTGTGACAAATTTGTGAGAGATAGGAAACTTGGTTAAGTTTTCTAGTGGCTTATGTCGTAGTGCATATGGAGAAGTCTTGGCTAAGACACTGTGAGTTGGGAATTCTGTTATAATGAGTTGTGGCACATTGGTGATTTTTTCTAGAATTTTCTAGACAGTTTTATTTGCCGAGTTTTTGCCCTTTTTTAGCAGTTATGCTAAACGGAGAGAGTTTTTATAGTTTTTACTATAACATTGAGTTATTCTTTGGAGAATTGGAGTTATAATTGAGATATAATTGAGATGTATTTGGAGTTATAATTGGAGGTATATATTATTTTGGAGTTATATTTGAGATATAATATATGGGAGATATATATTTTTGGCCATTTTTTGTTTTTATATTTGCCAATTAGGGCGGTAATGAGCTATGTTTTTAGTTCAATTATTTTGCAGCCATCTTTGTTGCAAATGGAGACACATATTTGGAGATTATGGGGCAATATTTGTGAGTATGTGAGTTAGTTGCCTTGAGTGCACATTTTTTTGGAGGTAGGATTTCATTTTTTGATATTCCTTTTTTGGAGATATATTTTTTGGAGCCTTGTTTTGTTCCACATGGAGTTATTGGGGAAATAGAGGTAAATATTTTGTATTTGCCGAAATAGAGGTGATTATTCTCTATTCTTGGAGTGGTGTTTTTTTTATTGACATGTGGCTATTAGAGAAATAAGAGAATAATATAAGGGGGTTGGTTTATAACCGGAGTGGTGTTATTATTAATATGGTGTCTCATAATGGAGTTGGAATTAATCTTTGGCGGGTGACCCTCTTTTTGTGGTTATGGAGTTTTTTTGAGCAAAGAGAAGATTTCTGTGGTTCTCTTTTTTGATTTCGTGACTATTTAGAGGCGAGTGGCATTACTGCATTACGAGTCATTTGGAGATGTGTGTGCATTTTTTATGTTCACAAGTGTGTTATTCTTGGAGAAATATAATTTGGGCAAAGTCATGTTGAGAGAATAAGTCTTCGAGACAAATTTTTGAACACATTAGTCATATCCTGGAGTTAATTCTGTGAAATGTGTCAGTTAGACCTTTTTTTTTTCTAGAGGATCATGAGTTTCCAAACTTATGTGTCTGACTAGACAATTTTTGTGCTGTTGTTTGAGCATGCGTCCGCAGGCGATTTTTCTGCTGACAAGCGATGTGATGAGCGCTGTGCTGTTTCTTTTCCTCTGATGGTGACAGATCAGAATTTTTGCAATATCTGGAAATGTTGGCTATAGCATTTCACGAAAGCGCACGTGTGAGAGTTGCTTTCTGGCAAATTCCGGGGCTTTACATGGAGCATTTCTTGGGAAAAACGCGGGAGTTATGCATATTATACATGTATTATGTATTTTGTGATTGGGGAAATCTACTTGTGATTATCTTTTTTTTATTATTTTTCTTCCTTTTCCTTGAGAGATATGATTTGGGGATTGAGCTTAAGTAGCATTTCTTTTTTGGACGGGAGATTTGATTTTACCGGGAGATGTAATTTTTCGAGGGTTGTTACTTACGTAAAGGGAGTTTGACATTAAGTCTCATTGTGATTAATTATTGAGCAGTAAAGGGGTTTTTGCTGTTAAAAGTTGGAGATTTTTGCTGATTTTGTGGGTTGTTTAAATGTCAGAGCTTGAGAGAATATTTTTTTGGGTCTGGGTGTTACGTGATTCTTTTCTTTCTTGAGCTAGTTACGAATTTTTTCTTTTTTTTTGTGAGCACATTCGAGTTTGAAATGTGAGTGCAGAATTCTGTGGAGTTGCTGTGATTTCTGAGTTGTGTGTGTGCTGATGTGCGAGTTTGGAGAATTGAGTTGG
>NC_061100.1:62089293-62106793 GCF_015104395.2 Macrobrachium nipponense
TTGTTTGAACATTTTTGTAAATTTAATGTTACTAATACAAAGTGCATTGTTTTTCTAATTAAGTTGTCTTTGACCAGTGTGTCTGACCGCACCGCTCCTAAATCCTTAATCTATCCCTCGGGATTTTACTAAATATGTCCTGTCCTGTCGTATATGTGTAATGAATCCATTATAAAATACAGATATTTTCCATATCTGTAAATAAACCCATGACCCAAGGGGTCACTGGTGAGATAGGAGCGTGATACGTAGTCACAACAGGACATAATCTAGACCATGCCATGCGATGCTTGCAGTAGCCTGGTTTGCATTTGCCTGTATCAACGTTATTCATATCTTGTAAACAGGTCACAGCACCTTCCATGAGAAGCTGGTGACCTATCACCTGTAGAGGAAACACTTGACTTCCGAGTCATATGTCCATATATCTGTTATTGTCAGCTATCGATGTGACACTCTTTCAACATTAGTTCTCTCCTCATCTTCCAAGAAGGCAGTCATCTGACTAACTCTTCCTATACTCCTGTGATGGAGGTTATAATAAAGTTGTTGAAGTTAACTCAGGAAGTTTGAGTCATCTCCCCTACTCTGAAGAAGAAAACAGAATCTACTTGATGTCACTCAGACGAGAAAGGGAAAAGGAACCACAATGCTTGCGTATCACAGTCGCGAGATCTAACATACAACTGGTCGCTGTCCTATACCATTATAAATGGTGGACAGCAGACAGTTATAAATGGTGGCAGCATTACGTATCTACGTCTACCGAAGCAAACGGAATCATCGAGAATGTAACTAATCAGAAGTAAAACAGAGGAAATAGGATCTTCAATCAACATAGGCAACTGTAAACATCCTACGAACACTAAGAAATGTCCTTCATCGAGATGCATTCAAGCAGCTAAATCAACGTTTAGAGAACGACTTTCATCACATATCTTTGAGAATCAAACCGGACGTGAATGCAGCATCAGATCTTCAATGGGAAGCGAATCATTCAACAAATAAACAACGCACGAGCAGAAGTCAAGGCGAAAATATTGGGTCAACCGCAGAGCAAGTCGAGAGAGAGGGGCTGTGACGTCATCACAACACTACATCTTCCTTCATATATACCAAAGCTAAGTACATCCTTTATCCATTCAGGTGTTGTCAGTGAAGTGCTATACATACACTAGTCGATCGTCCATTATTCCTGGGGTGAGTTATACGTAATCTTAATCTTCCTTCATTGCAGGAATCTATCTTCAATTAAGAATTCTCGCCTGCAGAAACTTTTTTTTTTATCTTTGTTGCTAATTTCTCTTTCTTCCAGAAGTTCTCCGGAAATATCTTTATCATATTATCTGTCTTTAATCTTATCATTTTGGGGGACTCTGTTACTATCTGCAACACATTTTTAGTTTATATTGCATATGCGTTTACGCAGTGGATGAGTGTATTCATATAGATACTTTGATAGGATCGCAAGGAATCATAGTGATAAGAAAAAATCAAAAGTGAACATGGCTACTTCAGTGGCTGTTGGCTCGACCGCACCCAGTAACCCCAATCCTGTTGTTACATTAGTAAGTGCGCGCTCTGCAATAGTTCCTTTTCAAGGTCGAGTCAATGGGTTCTTGCCTCAGAACGTCGAGTCATGGATCTTGTCAGTGGATGCTCATTTAAACGCACAATGCATCACAGACCCATCTGTACAATTACAGGAAGCTAAAAGTTTCATAGACTTTGCTAAAGGAGATGCAGGTGCATACCTTAGAGGAGTCTCTTTCCAAGAGGCGGTTACATGGGATGATTTCAAAGTTAGGCTACGTGCTATATATGGCAGTGAAGAAGCTTTAGATGTAGTCTTGGCATTGAGGAATATCCTTAATCAAACCTCTATGACTCAGCTTAATGTTGTAGAATGGGTGGCAGTAATTGCCGACCGGCTAAATGAATATCAAGATAGTTTATGTAACTCCACTTGGGTTACAAGGGGCAATATCACCATGAAAGATTTCATACAGCTGGCGTATTTAACGTGCATGACAGTTATGTTGCCCGAAGCTTTAGTACAGTGTTTTGACAAAAAGCTAACACCCGACAGTACATAACTAGATGTGTATAAACAGATCAAAAAGCACATGTCTAAGTGTACTGACCTCGATCCCTTGCTTACTCAAGTTTTTGCAAAAAATGAAAGTAAGCCAGAACAAGTAAACATAGTTATTAATAATCAAGCTGCAGGGATGACTTGTTACAATTGTAAGAGGCCAGGACACATGATTTCAGACTGTAGGACGCGTTATTGTTCAATTCATAACAGCTCCACTCATTCATATAATCGTTGCTTTTCATGTAATCAACAGCAGAATCCTAGAAACACGCAAACCATTGCCAATGATAATAAGAAGAAGAATCCTCAGTACTATAAGAAGAAGCAGACGAACAGCAACGCTGTTCAACATCAGAAACAAACAAATCGTGCTTCAAGTAACTCTGTTCCCGGGCCGTCTAGCGAAAACTCACAGTCAGGCGAATTTTCCGAGTGTGCAAAGAAAAGCAAATACCACGTAATCAACTCCAACGGGGGAGAGAATGATGTTGGGTCATTCGTATCAACATCTTTTGTATCAAATAACCAATTTAATCATTTACAAGATCATTGTGAGACAATCGATTTTCCTATGAAACACACGACCGAATCCAAAAAATCAGTGCAGGTCCCCATAGATTTTCAACAAATTCACGCTATTATAAGCCAAAATGAATTGCGCCCCACTTTACATGCAGTAAATTTAGAGCACCGATCCTTCACACTGTTTTTTTATTCTGGTAGTCCACGTAATATCATGGATCTGCGGACTCACAACTTGTTGTTTTCGAACTTCCCTATAGAGAAGTCTGGAGTGAGGCTCTCGGGTATTGGAAATAATGAATTAAATGTGGTAGGAGTAACTCATATTCAGTACAAGGTTGGTCAGCGCACGTTTACCGATACCTTTATCGTTGTACAAAACATTGATATGTATCCAGCTGTAATTATAGGATACCCGTCTATGGGCATTCAAAACATTACCTTAGCCCCTGGCAAACACGGCGTGTATATCAAAGGAAAATTCTATAAGTCTTCTAACACCTTAAAATCAGTTTTGGACAAAAAGGAGACAAACAACAAAACAGTAACGTACGTTGAGGAACCAATCACTTGTCTCATGAATCAAGAAATAATCCAAGCGACCCAACAGAATTCTCGCTCACCCGTAATATCAGCTTGCACGCAAACTCTCAAGCTGAACATAACTTCGAATATGTTAGTGCGAGTAAAGAAAACTTTGCCGGGGTCTGAAATGTTAATCCTTTCCAACACTCTGAAAACTAACGGATTGTCCGTCACACAAGCCATATGTAACATTGAAGTCTGTAATCATTTGAATACCACTTTAGTAATCCACAAAAATCAACATATCCTGGATGAGGAAGTTTATAACATCGCATTCTTACCGTAGCTGAGATCAATCACGCTCAATCAGTTGCGGATGAATCCCTTTTGCAATCTATTAAAAGTAAAATCAATAAAGACATTCAAGAAGAGGAAATTCAGCAGAAATTTCTTGATCTTTTAACTGAATATCATGATGTTTTCTCCACTACCAAGGGATCCTTAGGAAAAACGGATGTCATAGAACCCCAAATAAGGTTAAAAGACAGGCATAAAGTTATCTATGTACCTTCGTACAGACTCCCTATAAAATTCCAGAATGAGATAAATGATGAAGTAGGTAAAATGCTAGAAGAAGGAGTCATTAGGAAATCGAACAGCCCTTATAATTTTCTGTTAATAGTCGTACCGAAAAAAGATCGAACCTGGCGTTTCTGCGTAGATTTCCGTCGCTTAAATGAGGAAACGATCCCTGATCAATTCCCAGTGCCATTTACCGAGGATATTTTATCTTTGTTAGGTCAGAACAAATATTTTACTAGTTTGGACTTACTTAAAGGCTTTCACCAGATACCTTTAGAAGAAGAGAGTATCCCATACACCGCCTTCAGCACAGCCAGGGGACATTATGAATTTTTGCGTATCCCTTTAGGTTTACATTGCGCCCCAATAACATTTACTAGAATGATTAACATAGTGTTTGGAGACTTGTTAGGGGATATCCTCCATGCCTATATGGACGACCTTGTAATCTTTTCTAATACCTTAGAAGAACATCTACGTAAACTGGAGCTAGTGCTACAGAGGCTAAGGCAGCATAATTTAAGGGTAAAGATAAGTAAGTGTGAATTTTTCAAAATAGAACTAATCTATTTAGGTTTTACGGTGTCTAGTCAAGGTCTTAAAGTAGTCCACGATAAGGTGTCGGCTATTCGTAACTTTCTGATACCTACTAACGTCAAGGGGATACAGCAATTTTTAGGATGTAGTGAGTACTATCGTAGGTTTATTCGCAATTACTCAATAATAGCCGGTCCTCTAACCGATCTTATGAAGAAGGGTGTAGATTTCATATGGTCTGAGAAGCATCAACAGGCATTTGATACCTTGAAAGATGAATTGTGTAGTTCTCCTATATTAAAATTTCCTGACTTCGGTAAGGAATTCTTTATTGCAACAGACACCTCAGACCTAGGAGTAGGTGGGGTATTGCTTCAGCAATATGACAAACAGTTTTTCCCTACAGCTTTTTATTCACGTAAACTGAGACCTTCCGAAAGTAAATATGCAGATAAGGAAGGGCTAGCTATTGTTAACTCACTAGTGCATTTTAAGTTCATAATATACGGTTATCCCGTCAAGGTTCTTACTGACCATAAGCCCCTAACCGACTTCTTTAAAGGCTTTAGTCACAGTCCCAAAAGAACTCGGTGGCATATGATCATCCAAGACTTTGGCGCAAGGATCGGATAATATCTACCTGGGAAAGCAAATATCATTGCTGACGCATTATCACGCAACTCCGTGTCATCTTGTACGGAGCCATTAGCTGAATTAATAGATATATCAACATCCATGCCTATTGTTAAAACTGTATCTGAACAGGAAGACCTGGGTTGGAGCGTTGAACTAATACAGACTGAACAAAGAAAAGATCAGCAATTAGAAAAAATAATAGATGCTTTGAACGGAAATCCTAAGGAAAGGGAATATATAAAGTATATGCAGCAGAATTATATAATTAAGGATAATATTCTGTGTAGATCCGTGACAAGGAAAACCCCGCAACACCCCACAGGTGACTAACGACCAGGTAGTGGTACCAATCTCACTTATACCAACTGTCTTAAACTGGTTGCATTCCAATCCATTACATGGTCATCCAGGGTTCTCTATCATGTCACAGAAAGCCAAATCTTTATTTTATTGGCATACGATGCTTACAGATATAAAAAATGCATAGCTAATTGTCGCACTTTTCAGGAAAACAAAGGGCACACGAAGACACCTGTCAGCCTAGGGGCTTATCCCGTGCCCACTCAACCCTTTGAAAGAGTACACTTAGATTTATTAACAGGGTTTTACGAGTCAGACAGAGGAAATAAGCACCTCTTAGTAATCATAGATGCCTTGACTCGATATACAGAACTGATAGCGCTAAAAACTAAAACCGCGATCGAATGCGCTAGGAAGTTTTACGAGTGCTACATTTGTAAACATGGAATTCCACACATGATAATCTCTGACTCGGGTGGAGAATTCAATAATCATTTCCTTAACTCGTTGTGTGAATTCCTTTGCATAAGAAAATCAATACCATGATCTACCACCCAGAGTCTAATGGGCTGGTGGAAAGAGCAAATAGAAAGGTTTTAAACATATTAAGAGTTACGCTCGAGGGATTGGACCCCAACTGGGATATTGCCATACCTGCGGTCCTATGTACACTTAATCACTTATATCATGTATCTATTAAAATGTCGCCACACGAGGCACTGTACGGTACTCCAGCTAGAACGCCTTTCCATGTATTTACGCCTACAACCCATTTATCAAATCCTCCAAAGGATGTTATGGATGCAAGTAGAAGTCGATATAATATACTTCATAAGAATTTAGAAGAATCACAAATCATAATGAAAAGAAATCATGATAAAATAGCTAAGCCAACTAAAACATATACCGTGGGTGACAAGGTATACATACAAGTATATGTACGCGAGGGACTCAACTACAAACTGACACCTAAGTTTGAAGGCTCGTTTAACATTTTAGAAATATTAACGGCCAATAGATTTAAAGTTCAAAACGTATCCCAAACCACTGATGAGAGAATAATACCATTGGCACATATACGAAGTTAAAAGAAGGGTAGAAAGGAAGAGAGGGAAATTTTTGTATCTATGAAACTTGTATAATAAATCATGTATATATAATATTTGTATGAAAACATTTTTTTTTAACATGAGTAATTACATATATTTCACTCATTGCAGGTTTCCAACATGAAGCTTATATTGTTAGGAGTGGTACTGTTCGTTCAGACATCTTTGTCATGTGGGAAGAGCGATAAAACAAAAAATATAAATTTTTCACATAGCATAATTATTGAAAGAACAGAGGACGTTTTCATTACGACAAGCAATATAGTTATAGAAGTTGATTTGCAAGCGATTTTCCTGCCAGAGGATGACGTCATTAACCTAAAGAACGACTTGTCGAGGTTCGCTAAATCATTGAACCAATTGCATCAACGTCATTTTCCCTTTAATCCAGAGATTTCGCTAGCACAAACTCTAAGCGTCGCGGAAATGTTATCATACGACTTGCAAAATAAAACTGCGGAGAGAATGTCTGGCTCGAGATCTGCTGATGTGGACTGTGCAGCACAGTAGCCTAGAAAGACGTAACCCGTTTATCTTTGCTGCACTAAACGTCTTTGGATTTGTTTCAAGTTTAGGCTTAGGAATTTCAAATCGTCTTAAAATTAATGATCAGAATAAGAGAATTGAATTTTTGCAACATGAAAACGAATTAGTTTTTTCCGAACTTCGTAAACAATTATCATCAATTAATCAACTTATGAGTTTGGTGAACGAACATTCTAGTAATATCAATCAGATTATGGAAGTGCAACACTTGCTGGCAATGTTAGCGTATTATAGTTCCAAAGTAGATCATATCTGTACCAAAATTTCACATTTTATTGAAAAATCAAAAGACTATGTGGAAGCTATCACGTTAGCCACAAAGGGTGTTTTGTCGCCACATCTTTTGCCTATTAAAGATCTGACTTTAACTTTGGAGAACGGACGGGAGAAACTGGGTTATGTTCCTTTGTTATATGCCCATTAGATAGTATTTTATTATAGTTTAATATCAGTAAGCATTGAGAATTACAGGATCACGATTACCATTCCCTTTGATTCTTCTGATGCCTGGCAAGCATACAAAATCGCACCGTTCCCAACTTTCATGACGAATAACTCAAGCCCTGTAATAACCAATCTGACGGGACACGTATTGATTTCCCCTGATAAGGAAACATATACGGTCATCAAGGACTTAGATAAATTCACTCACTGTTCAGATGCCATGAATAATAAAGTTTGTACAGCTGACTCCTTTGAATTCCATCATATATCAGTGGATTCATGCGAGTTAAGTCTAGTGCTAAACGGTTCTCTATCCCATACGGGGAAGAAGAAGAATGCTCTATGGTTGTAAACACGCTTTGTGTGAGCTCTCTATATAATGAGTTTTTGTGCAAGTTCTAGGGATACTACACCTTTCACCGTGTTATATAAGTTACAGTAAGACTCAGTGACCATTTTAGTAACAACAGTGTGTATATAGGATTTTTATACTACTCTGTAGTTACGATATAAAAACTCATTCTCCGTGGCATACCCACTCGGTCGGCTGCGCCTCAGTTCGCGCATGCGCAGTGTGCATGTGATGTCTATTGTGACGTGAAAAGGCTGCAGCTTCACTAATAATGGATTACTCCGGACCAGCCTCTGTTTCTGAGGTTGAAAATGATCTGCACCTGACTGATGATGAGGATGTAGATATGACTCATTGGCCACCACTCACTCAATCTCTTCCTCAGAAGCCCTCCAGTACTGTTGCTAATACCCCCATGAAGCGCCCAGTGGATTATGGGTCAGATACTAGCAGTGCTCCACAGTCTCCTGCTGCTAAAACATCCAAATGTCAAGAGATTTTCACTAGACAAAAGAGTGTTGTCACTCTGCCTCAACCCCCTACACGACTTGCTTCCTCTGCTACCCCAGCTTTTGCTCCCCGTGATGAATATGTTAGGTTGGTCTTCAAAGAAAATTTGAGCACTGACACTAAACTACGGTGGCTGACTGAAGTAAACAGAACCTTCAATCTTGATAAGGAGCTGGCAGAGGTGAAAATGTCTGCAATCACATCTAAATTTGTATATATTGCAAGGAGTCGTGAGGACATCATTGGCAGGGTGAAGGGTGGTGAATTTCTGTCCATAAGCCTGGATATTCAAGATTCAATAGACAGACCCCGTAAGTATTTAACATATCTCATTACTCGCTACCCTATTGAAGCAGACCCTAACCTTGCTAAGGAACTGCCTGGTGTATACCAGTACACGAAGATTTCTTCAAAATTGGAAACCTATTAATCGCATTGTCATCACATGGAGTCTACTAGAACCACCACCATCTGTTTATGAGTTTTCCTTCCTCCCTTGCCTCCCTCCTTGTGAATTACGCAGGATGAAGGATGATCAGCCCAACTGTTTCAACTGCTGGGGTACTGGCCATATCTCCCGATATTGCTCTGCCTCACCTAAGTGTGCCTGGTGTGCTGCAGCCCATTCCACACGCACCTGTCCATACCGTAAACCTGTTACTGATGCTTCCACCTCATTGTCAGAATCATCATCAACTCCAGAGACTGTGCATTGGAAATGCCCTCGTTGTGGTGAAGCAGGAGTTAATGTTTGGCATGGATGTTCCAGACGGTCGCGCGCTGCCACGCAGTCACTTCCACTGACACCACCACCACAACCAGTGTCAACCTCCTCGTTATGCCCTCCTGAATCAGCTGAAATTTCAAAACTTCGTAAGGCTGTTGCTGCCTTGGAATCGCACTGTACAGCACTAACGACACGCTTTGATGCTATTGATGTACGCTTCGATAGCTTGATCGCTCAGCAGGCTACCACTGCAAGTAACCTCGACACTAGTCAAGGCACAACAAGTTCTCATAACCTCTGTTGCCTCACTTACTGAGAAGCTAGATACTGTTGCCTCTTGTCTTGAAAGGGTCAGTGGCCTCCTGCCAGCTCAGCCTCCTACACTTGGTGCACCATCTAACAGTGCTGCTTCTCCAGTACATGCTCGACCTGTCTCTCGCAGCGTTAAGGGTAAACTTCGCTAGACTCATGCAACTACATGTCCTTTCATGGAATGCCCTTGGAATTAGACAATACTCCAGACTCACTGCACTCAGGACATATGTTTATCGCCATCACCCACAAGTAATATTTATTCAAGAAGCCTTCCCTGGCGGTGCTCAGCCAGGTGATGAAGCTCCAAACACTCTCCGGTTATGTTTCATATGTACATCATGTCAGGAATGGTCTTATTACTTACATCCACTCTTCTCTCCCTCATCAACTCCTTCGCTCATCAGCAGATATTAACATGACCTTCCAACTTTTTCAGGTTAAGATAGGTGATGGTCATATTCGTTTATGCAATGTTTACTCTGCCCCTGGCCTAATTAACCTCTCGGGGCACTTCCTACACCTACAAACCTTGGCATGATCTACATGGGTGATTTCAATGCCAGACACCAGATCTTGGTGATGTCTCTCCGATTCCCAACCGCAGTGGAGTTCCTCTGCTCAACTACATCCATCGTTACCATTTAACCCGTTGGGATATAGGTGGTGCCACACACATCCGGGGGGGCACTCTTGATCATATCCTTACATCTGGGCTCGTGGCATCACATGTCTCCTGTCATTCTGTTCCCTCGCTCTTTTCTGACCATGTTGCCTTATGCCTACAGTACACAATACAGACTCATCCAAGTGACCCCTATCATCGTACCCGGATCACCATTCCACCCAAGTACTGCCCAACATATGTTTCATACATCTCCTCTGTCCTACCTACCTTTGATAAAACACTCTCCAGAACACCTGTATAATTCTTTGGTAAAAGCTACCCATGACTTCTATCAACTATATATTGTCAGACCTCACATTAAAAGTCATATTGTTGCCCATGCCTGGACCTTGGATCAACGCATTATGCAAGCAGAAAGAGTTGCAGCTGATGCTGGCCTTGCCTTTCAGACACAACCGACACCTAATCATCTACTTCAGTATCAGCAGGCCAGGGATGATTTAGTTGCTCTCCAGAAGTGTGTCTACACTGAGTCATGGTATAAATACACTGACCTAATTAACCACCAGACTAGCGTTGGGACCATGTGGCATCTCATCAAAAGGACTGTCAAGAAAAAAACCACATGTGCACTTCATCACAGTCCACAAGCATATGCCCAGGATCTCATCACTACTTGGTCAAACACGTCACGGTCCAGTAATCTCCCTGTACAAATCCAAGAAGCACTTTCTTCCCAGAGCAATTTACGCAACCTTCGTCTGATGGCTGCATTGTTGGAATCAGACAAGGAGGACAAAGAGCTGATCACCGAGGATGAGCTGCGACGTGCTGTTATGGGGAAAAAAAATTCTGCTCCTGGGATGATGGCCTTACTTATCAAGTGCTTCGTCTCCTCCAGAAGGTTCCTGGAATCCTCTTCTACAATTGTATAATCTTTGCTACCAACATGGATATGTACCTGCTGGCTGGACCATTAGCACAATTATTCCTATCCCAAAGCCTGGAACTGATAAATATCGGCCTATCTCCCTCACCTCATGTTTTAGTAAAGTGTTTGAGCGTATATTACTAACCAGGCTAATGTACCGGTTGCAAGAAAAACTTTCTCCCCATTTGTATGGCTTTCTTCCTCAGAGGAGTACTCATCACTGTTTAGCTGAACTCTACTCCCGATTGTCCTCCAACAGTGTAGTTGCCTTCCTTGACCTCAAAAGTGCTTTTGATATAGCCAACAGGGATATCATTCTTGATCAGCTTGTCGACTTTGGTATCAGAGGAAACCTTCTGAAGTGGATAAACGGTTATCTCAGTAACAGAAAATCACGTGTTTTTTTTAAAGGTGCATGTAGCTCCTATGAAAATTTTGAGCTTGGCACACCTCAGGGCGGTGTATTGAGCCCATTTCTTTTTAATATACTTATGCACCGTGTACTGTCTCTCCTCCCTGCTATCCCTGGAATCACTGTAACCTGCTATGCTGATGATGTCTGCATCCACTCCACTACCCCTCGAGACCTTCAGCGTGTCCTTCAAGACTTCTACAGGTCCTGTACCTCCAGTGGCCTCATACTCTCCCCAGAAAAAACAAAGCAGAATCTTCTCTGCCCGGAATCTCCGAGACCTGCCAGAGTTCATTATGGGTGGGAATATTATACCTCACTGCACACAGTATACATATCTAGGTGCACCAGTCAGGATCACCCCTGCTATACCTGCACGACAACGAATCCACCCCATGGTGAAAAACCTTCTTGATCGACTGGAGCCTCGCTTTACTCCCATCAAGTGGCTTGCCACCAGGGCCACAGGTATATCTATCCCCATAGGCAAAAACCCTCTATATCCTCTTCCTAAGGTCAGTTGTTGACTATTTATCTCCTGCTCTAATTCAATTACCCAGACAGGCGTTACTACCTCTAGAAACTGTTCCAAAATAGAGTAATGAGGTTTAATCCTAGGATGCCCTCCTTCCACTCGGATAGTCAACATGCAGACCGAACTCATGTTACCTCCATTAATAGAGAGAATTTATGCCAATGTAACTTTGTTTTCTGTTAAATGTCTACATTCTCCACAATTTACTCCAAACTTCTCTGCTGTCCTCAGAGCATCACTTGACGAAGATGCACCAAGACCTCAACTCCGGCCAGGGGGCCATAACCTAGTTAGGGTAGTATGTGAAAATCTTCGACACCTTGATATCGGTGTACCTGAGCAAGCAGTCATCCAAGATTTGCCACCATGGCAGGTTCCTATTCCTGCTGTCTATTTCACACCAACCTCTAAAGATGCCCATACCAGTCTACAGAAGCAGCTGGTTTTGGAAACAATATCCAAAGTGTCAAGTTCAGTTCCTGTAGGACACCACATCTACGTTTGACTGGCTCAGTACAGGCAGATGGAAGTGCAGCATGTGCTATGTTCTCCCCCACTTTAGAATCTCCTGAGGGTGGGTGGCATGGTCGTAGGTTGCCAAACTCATCCAGTTCCACTTATTGCGAACTTCAAGGTATATGGGATGCAGTAACCCTACTTGTTAGAAGAAATGTGAATGGATTGGTGATCTGTGACTCCAAATCTGCACTCCAGGCACTGACATCTTCTAGGCCCAGCTGTGGCCGTGTTGTGCGAGACATATTGTGTCAACTCGTTGCTGCTTACAATGCCTCGCTTGTCTTGTCTTTCATGTGGATGCCCTCCCATATTGGGCTTGCTGGGAATGACATGGTGGACAGTCTTGCTAAAGCTGCCTGCACGCTGGACCTTGATGACAGAAATGTTGAGCCCTCAACTTCGCTGCTTAAACATAGAATATATTCAGCCGCTTTTGCCTGTACAGTACAGCGTAGGGATGCAGAGAGGGGCACTAGTGTTTCCATACAACATCATGATAACTTTCTGCAGAGCCTTCACAAGTACCGGCGACGTGGACTCATGGTGCGTAGGCATAATGTTGTAAGTGCCAGGATAAGGTTGGGATATCGTCCTGTGTGGCAGGTTGGACAGACACTAGATATACCACACTACACCTCATGTAAACTGTGTAACCTTGCTAATGCCAATAACCTTGAACACTACTGCCTTCATTGCCCCACTGTCAGGAATCTGTTACCTCAAGGACAAAATTTACTTCAAACCTGCCAATATTTACTCAAAGATGACCACCTAGACATAATTTTGACTCGTCTTCCTCACTTTGGTGGCTGCTAAACTGTCTGTTGCAGTTGTTGTGATAATAGAATACGATCTCATATATGTTAGTTTGTAAACTGATATACCGATGATTCAATGCTGTAATTTTTTTTTTTTTTTTTTTTTTTTTTTTTTTTTTTTTTTTTTTTTTCTTTTTTTTTTTTTTTTTTTTTTTTTTTTTTTTTTTTTTTTTTTTTTTTTTTTTTTTTTTTTTTGTTTTTTTTTTTTTTTTTTTTTTTCTGATGTAATGTATGTAACTGCTAATATGTAACTGCTAATATGTAACTTTGTTTGACGTCTTTGGGCGTAATAAATTTATTAAATAATCTCTCCCATACACACGAAGGTTGTCTGAAAAAACTTTATCCTTTTGAGGATAATAAGTTCAATTACAGGCTGGATAACGGATCGTGGATGCGATACGACAAGGAAGGATTTCAAGTCTCGTGTCCAGACGGATCAACGGCCTACTCCTGGATATTCGTTGCCGCTGACGGATGCATCGGAATGTCAACGAACTACACGGTCCGTGGAGTTAACACTATCATCCGAGAACAAGCTTACTTTGCGAATTTTTCGTGGACCAGCAATATCATCCCCCCATTACCTCTTCCCTACAATGCGAAAGTGGCCCATCATTTAACGCAACTAGCTGAGATGGACCACACGTCAAAGACTTATGCCGAGGAGGATCTGCGATTCTACGTGTTGCTGGCCGTGATATGCATTACGGTGGTGATTCTCGTGGCCGCTAACATATTTACTTGGCGTAGGTTGAGGCAAGCACAGATGGATCTTCAGAGGAACGTAGTGCCCCGCCCAGACAACATTCCTATCGCTCTAAAAGCATTTAATATTAGAGCTATTTGAAATTGGCCATTTCACTTGACTCGAAGGAAAATTGTTTGGAATTGAGTTGTGTGTGAAAAGCAGTTTGTACGCTGGCAATATGTATGACAAGAAACTCCGAGACATTGCATTCCATACATATATCTATATAATTATAAATATGAAAAGTTTAAAAAAGTATCATTATGGGCACATAATAAAAAATTGAAGCCCTATATATTAAAATGTCGGTGCGTGTACGTACCTGGAATCTATATGTTGTGCGCATTTACTTGAATTATATATCTATATCTTTAGCTGGTAACAACTATTCTTAAACAGTTACCTATTATCATAACCATTCATATATACATGCTAACCTTTTATTTTATCTGGTACCATTCATTCATTTAATAACATATGCATTTTAGAATGTAATTCTTATGTCATGCAATTATCAGCAGAACTATAGTACTTTCTGTTGTGTATGCATCCTCATGACTAACAGTATATATAACATATTCACATGCATTTATCTTGAACATGGATCTGTATTTTCCATGCATTATTCTTTACTTATGAATATTTCTATTATGTATGTATTTTTTTTTACAAATAATTATTTGCATATTATTCCTTAATCGCTTGATTATGGCTAGGACTAATCACACTCGTATGAAACATATTTAACGTAAGTTTTAATGTTCAGTGCTTGGCTGGTAGCTGACCGAGCTAATGTAATGAATACATTATAAAATACAGATATTTTCCATATCTGTAAATAAACCCATGACCCAAGGGGTCACTGGTGAGATAGAAGCGTGATACGTAGTCACAACAGGACGTAAACTAGACCATGCCATGAGATGCTTGCAGTAGCCTGGTTTGCATTTGCCTGTATCAACGTTATTCATATCTTGTAAACAGGTCACAGCACCTTCCATGAGAAGCTGGTGACCTATCACCTGTAGAGGAAACACGTGACTTCCGAGTCATATGTCCATGTATCTGTTATTGTCAGCTATCGATGTGATCTTCCACGAAGGCAGTCATCTGACTAACCCTTCCTATACTCCTGTGATGGAGGTTATAATAAAGTTGTTGAAGTTAACTCAGGAAGTTTGAGTCATCTCCCCTACTCTGAAGAAGAAAACAAAAATCTACTTGATGTCACTCAGACGAGAAAGGGAAAAGGAACCACAATGTTTGCGTATTACAGTCGCGAGATCTAACATACAACTGGTCGCTGTCCTATACCATTATAAATGGTGGACAGCAGACAGTTATATATGCCTCTTTGTTTCCAAAATGTATTGTTTTCTGACTAAATTACCTGTGACCACGTGTGTGTAGGTGCTTTTAAAATCTTTAATCTAGCCCACAGGCGTTTTTTCGTTTCTTTAAAATGAATAGGACTTTTTGTTAATCCTGTGATGTCAGTTTGTATATGCTTACCTGTACTGTGTTTTTCTTTGTTCTGATCAGGGACATTAGACCGAAAGAACTCGGCAGTTATCGTGTTTTCATTTTCTTCTATGGTATTACCTTTATCTATACATAGGATCACATTTTACATATTTCGTGATAGAGTTATATATAGTTTATATATATATATATATATATATATATATATATATATATATATATATACATATATATACATATATATATATATTTATGTATATATATATATATATATATATATATATTATATATATATATGTGTGTGTGTATATATATATATATATATATATATATATATATATATATGTGTGTGTGTGTGTGTGTATGTATATATATATATATATATATATATATATATATATATATATATATCACACATATTCACAGGTGAAAAATAAAAGACAGGGTGTAGGTCCTGTCCGGTTTCGGCTTTATTTTCAAGCCATTGACAAAGGACTGATACATAGTATTAGAATTCACGAGTATATATACTACAAAGACAGTACTGACGAACATACACACAACCGTTTGAGACTGCAGATCCACCTACAGGCAGGTGTCAAGGTAGGAGTGGCTTTCAAAAATCATTTGGCTAAGTTTACAATAAATTCTCAAGGGATACTACCGCTTACGGTACAAGTCCACACCTGACAGGTGTCAGGGAGTCGGGGTTGAACATCTCATTACCACTACTGCCCCCTTTACTGTGTTTACAAATCCTATTTCCATATATCTCTACAGCCTACCTTAAAATTTAAACAGTTTACAAATTTCTTTTGATATTAAAGGATCAAGTTTAAACATTCGTTGACTGATGTTCATATTATTGTTGTAACTTTCTTTTATAAAACTAGATTCAATGATATTCCTTTCCAGTGCATTATTAGAACACACCAGCTTTTTTTCCCCTTCCTAGTTAATAGCATGATTGTTCTCACTAACATGTACAAATATACCACTATTTCCCGGTGCATATCTCACACATTGTTTATGTTGTTCTATTCTTTTTTCCAGTGCTTTCCCCGTTTGACCAATGTAAAAGTTGTCACAAGACTTACACGGGATTTTATATACACATCCTTTAGCATTGTAGGGGAGTTCTCAATAAGTACCTGTTTCATTGTTTTATTGTTTTTAAAAACTACATTAAGACCAAAATTCTTCAGGAGATGTGGGATATCTTTCATATTATTATTATAAGGTAGTACAAGCAAATTTTTTGTTGTTGTAAGGTTCTTTTTGGTTTTGATACATGGTCTTTTTTGCTGCTTTTAATGCAGTTTAGTACATTATCTGGATATTTCAGTTTCTTGCCTGTATTCCGAATCTTATCTATTTCCTCATCTATATATTCTGGGCTACATACCTGTAGTGCTCTTAAAAACATGGATGCAAACACTGATATTTTAACTTACTGTTTTGTCCAGAATAGAAATGTACATAGGAAGAAATATCAGTAGGTTTTTTGTAAACACTATACTTAAACCCACTACTATTTCTCCTCATGAGGACATCCAAAAAGGGTAGGCATTCATCTTTTTCTATTTCCATAGTAAATTTAATTGATGGTACTAATTGATTCAACCTGGCAAAAAAGTTATTTACATCTTCGTTCCCTGGCCATACACAAATTATGTCGTCAACATATCTAAACCAAGGTACATTGCATGGAATTATATTGTTTAAAATTTTCTTTTCAAAAAATTCCATATATATATTACTTAGCACTGGGGACAGAGGGTTTTCCATTGCCATACCAAAATTTTGTGAGTCGAATTTTCCATTGAATTCAAATTTACAGTCTGTAACACATAATTTTATCAGTTCAATTAAGGTGCTTTTCGAAAATGGAATATCTAGTTGTTTGTTTTCTAATAATTCCGATAGAAACTCCAATAAATCACCAATAGGCACTTTTGTGAATAGAGATACTACATCAAAGCTCACAAGTTTCGATTCACTATCAACTTGTACACTAATTAGTTTATCTATCAAGTCTCAAACGGTTGTGTTTATGTTCGTCAGTACTGTCATTGTAGTATATATACTCGTGAATTCTAATTCTTTGTATCAGTCCTTTGTCAATGGCTTGAAAATAAAGCCGAAACCGGTCAGGACCTACACCCTGTCTCTTATTTTTCACCTGTGGATATGTGTGATAAATGAATCACATGCTAAAGTGATC
>NC_061100.1:62111793-62118276 GCF_015104395.2 Macrobrachium nipponense
ACTGTACATTATTACACGAGAATTCAAATAAAAAGGTTCATAATATTGATTCAAATAATATTCTTCACCTCTGTTTCATATGGACTATCGGAATATTCTTGTAAAATAGGACAAACATTATTAAGAAGGAAAAATTGTTATAGATGTTATCCCTTTTATGCATTGGTATAATTCGTAATCTGGTGATTTTACGTTGCTCAGTCCAAAGTGTGGTGTGATAAGGTTAGCGCCAGCAATGAAAGCACAATTAACATGCTCCTCAGACTGGTCAACATAACCACGTCTGCAGCATTGTGATAGTAGACCTAATTGTAATGGTAATTGCTGTATAGCAAAGAAAGATAAAGGAAAGGAAAATGCATCTTCGAGAAATTCTGCAGCACGTAGGCATTCGTGCATGTGTTGGAGGTGCCTGTTCTCATGATGGTTCTAGAATCGGCAAGAGTTTTGTGGAATTTGACAGGCGCCGAAGTGTCGTGAGAAACGCTGCGACTTCTGATGCAATACTTCGTCGAGAAACTTCTAAATCGTTCCGGTAATCTCGGGAGTCTGTGACGCTCGCCATAGGCCCTGCCCCCAGAATGCCGTATAAATACGACGGACGAAGTAGGAGAAGGCAGATCATCAGTTAATCACAGAGATCATCAGTAAGAGCCACTGGTCAGATTATCAGTGCGAGATCAGCAGCAGAGATCGTCAGAGAGAGATAAAAGAAGAAGGAACCAACGAAGGATCAGAGGAAAAGTCGCTCAAGAGTTGGTTGAATACTGGTCAAGTCATCTTCAGGAGTGGACGACCGAATTATTTCGACGTTGAACGAGACTTCAGAGAAGAAACGTCCTGCTAGATGTTTTGGGGAGTTCCTGCCCTTCAAGTATCAAGAGTAGACATTATTCTCTGCAATACGGAGTCAAGAAGGCGTCTACAATTAGAGTTCTCCTTTTGTGAAGCCATCGCTTTGAGTTGCCAAACTGGTCGGCAAGTACTTTCATTACCTCACTGTTCCCCCAGTTCATGCAGTGTAAGATTTTACCTTTCTTATGTAAATAGGAGACACCATTCTGCATTTATCTTTGTTAGTAAGCTTGTAAATAAACCTTTCTTGTGTTAGTGTTTCTTTCTATATTCGTATCCCCAGTTTCAACTGTTGGTGTTGAATTCTTTTTGTTTATCATAATATCGAGCCTGAACCGGACCTCTCTTGGTTCGTAACACTAATAAACTCAGCAGTCATAACAATTTCAAAGTAGGAATATGAATTAAAAACAAGTTTTCTTTGAATGTTGAAGTTTCAGGCTGTGTTAAAGCTGCCTGTATGTTGCAAAATGTTTTATAGGCCTAAAAAATAATCTAAGCCTTCTGAGATATAATCTGTTACTGATGATTACCTGTTCTTTAAGTAATACAATGGAATATGAATTACAACCAGTTTTCTTTGAATGATAAAGTTTCAGGCTGTGTTCAAGCTGCCTGTATGTTGCAAAATGATTTGTAGGCCTAAAAAAAATAATCTAAGCCTTCTGAGATGTAATCTGTTACTAATATTTTTATTTGTAGAGATTACCTGTTCTTTGAGGAATAAAAGATGATGATTTTAATTATCTGGAGAAGATGGCTATTAATCGAAATATCATAAGTATTAATATCAAGGCGTCTGGAACACTTGTTTTTCATCTGGTTTAAAATATTATTTTCGTAAAAGCCTTTCTGCTCACTTTTGGTGCATAATTAATTCTTTCATAAGGTAACTTGAGGTGCAAGAACGTGTAGATAACCTCATTTGCTTTCTGGCCAGCAATTGTTAATAGAGAGATGTGAATGCTAAGTGTAAAGAAAAGAAATCTAACACCTTGGCCTAGGAATAATATCTTGGCTTTGACAAAATAATAATTGCATAGGCGAATATTTCCTAGGATGCCATCAATTTTGAAATGTTTAAGAAATATAACAAATGATTATGTATGAAAATCCAAATATTCCTCTAACTGTCTAACACATATAAAGTAAAGGTTCTTATGACAATTTCATGGTCGTTACTCATTGTAGACCTACTTATGTTACACCAAGTGGTTGTTGTTGCACCGACACTAATGATACATCACACATGCTCCCCTCACACGTTGATATCGGTGAGTGCTTTCTACTTTTGTATATACATATTACATTTTTTTCAGCGTTGAGGTGTAAAAGCAATTAAATAGGACTATTTCAAATTTTATGCTTGCTTTGGAAGCATTATTAATGTTATGACAATTTTTTTTTTTTTTTTTTTTTTTTTTTGGGGGGGTTTGGGGGTTTATTTACCTTTTGAACTGAGGTTTGATGACGACTTGGTTTTGGTCAAATGCTTCGGCGATGAGTGAACCAAAGTTTTGAAAATGTTTCGTAAGAGTTTTTCTGAAATTTGGCTACATGTGACATTTTCTTACAGTTCTGAAATATAATGGAAGATTTCACTCTTATGAAACATATTATGGCCTAATTGTATGCAATAATCGCGTTTTCTCACTGAAATTAGACATAAATATGGAGGGTGTAGTTGCCAGTTAGTGAATTTTGAATGAAATCCTATGGAGTCATGTCGAATGAGATTTGGAGATCACTGTACTTGACATTCCTTTCACTTTCCTCTATTTTCATCAAAAAGATGAAATCTTACAGGAGTGAAGGGTGAATGATGATAAGGAATCATATAAGATTTTTTATGATAACAGAAAAGAAACTTACACCACAAACACCAACCCATAGTACCATATTGCAGTAACTCCCAAGGTAAGAGTTTTGGAGTTAATGTAGCATTTAAGGACAATAATGCAATGAAACCAGCACTTATGCAGAATTATTCCGAAACCGATAAAGGAAGCCTATGTTAAATCCCAATTAAGTCTTATGAAATGTTTTATACTGGTCAAGTTGGAAAATAGATGAAAACAGAATATAGTAGCATGAAAATGGATAATATATGCTCAGGTGAGCAATGAAAAAAAAATTTTCTTACTAAAACTACCATACAGTCGACTAGGTAGGTATTGTCGGCCAACGAAGAATTGGCGTACTTTTCTTAATTCAATGTTCGTTATAAAAATATTGCCATATGCAGGTGCCAGATTATTTACTTAACAATAACGAACATTTCCTTTCTAAGGTGCTATACTTGAAATAAATTACATTAGAATTGAGTAGACTTATTCAACGTATTAAAGATAATTATTTTGCAAAGTAAGGAAAATACATATCGATGGGTCCATGAATTCTAATTTTATTCTCAACTCTAGCTTCGTAACAGCATAAGCCTTTTGAAGTTGGCTTTGCTGCCGCTCGAGTCTTGACCCAACGTATCGTACTGCACTGGGGTGTTGTTATTTCGTCTCCTACGGACGATATATTAAGGCATTAATAACGATTTTCAATTAAACTAATTTTGTCCTTTGATCAATAAAATAATTTGTGACACATTTAGTGGTCCTTAATTGGACTTCTGATTTTCACACATGATTAGCCTAGGTCTATTTTCAGCAGCATACTCACTCTCTCGGATAAGTAATGTGAATGAATATTTAAAACGACAATATATATATATATATATATATATATATATATATATATATATATATATATATATGTGTGTGTGTGTGTGTGTGTGTGTGTGTGTGTGTGTGTGTGTGTGTGTGCTTTATTTTATCATGCCCGTTATTCTTGTTTTATTGGCCATGTTCTCCTTTTTCTTATCCATTTCATAATTGTTTAACATAATTTACTCAAAATAAAAAAGCAATCATAAAAAAAATCAAACGAATATAATTCAGCCTTTTATTTTTTATCGAATTCCTTGCATGTCATCCTGTTTCATCTGGACACGTTGGAAAGCCGTGGGAGTCAAAATTGACGGATACATCAAGAAAGACTTACTTTCATTAAAGCTTTCTTGCGTTAATCTTTCTGTAGCTATTCATTTCTTCTAAATAGAAATTAATTTAAATTAGTTTCACATGTATGGCTAGACCTACTACCATAAGCATATTATAAGTAGCTGAAAGGATAAGAAATATGAACAGTGAGGTTCTCGTTTAAGTCTATTTCATTTTTTTTTTTTTTTTTTTTTTAAGATAAACCTACTGCTTTAATGGGGGGTTGCTCTTTGACAGCTACAACAATCATACAGGGTGTAACACGAGTGTATGCAAATATTTTGGGGAATGAGTGATAAAGTAACTTTGAACAGAAAATATTTTATAAACATGCATTTTAAGGCTTCCGTTGTCGGTGCGGGGAATTTTTAAATAACCGTTATCAATAGAGATGCTCTCACACGATGGAATTGTATCGAGAGGTAGGATCGAGTCGCCTGAGATGTGGAAGAGAGCGGTGGTGGCGTATAGGAATGATGGAGGGATTAGGCCGATGTTAATAAAGCATCTCCCTCTAAAATGTATTATTTAGGTTTTGAAGAAAAAAATGCATGCATGATTGCAAACGTTTCCCTCCCAATCCGTGGTATTCACTGGCCACCGATAAAAAACAAAGCAAAAAGAGTAAGCCTAACTGAATCTCTTCCATCAGTGATAAGTTTGCTTATTCATTAGACTTATTCATCAGACACCTATCAATGATTTCAAGTGTATTTTTAAAAATGTTTTCCTCTCCATCTAAGATATTCATCAGATCGCAGTCATAGGCGAAGAGGTAGTCATGATTTCCTGGTTCAGCAATATCGTGACGAGGCCCTAGAATTCAAAATTCTCAAATGAATGTTGTTCAGCAACATTTACACTACTGTATTGTCTTGCTCTCTTGTGGTGCTTCGAGGTGTTCCACCTCTAGGCCCATGTTCTAAACTTTGCCGTTCGCTAAACAATTTGACTCATCTATGTATGATTCTCTCCGGTATATTCAACTTTTTTAATACCTCTCAAACTAGAACTTGCACCGAATGCAGTGCAATAATTGTCTCTCGCTCAGCGAGGGATGTTTCTTAGACCGATAAATGACACATTGGCATTAGATTCCCGTGCACATAACGACATCAAAAGCAATAGAGTGAGGTCGCATGGTTCTCATAGTTAGGTTATCATTTTTTTCTTTTTGTTTTTAAATTTGATAGCATTTTGTGAGTTTCCAATGTTTTCTGTAAAATTTAACAGATGGAATAGTTCAACTACCTTCAATTTGATATTGAGTTGATAATGTAAGGACTATGTTTGTGAGATACTACTAGTGATAGGTGTCTCCTATCTATTTGGTAATGTCTATCAGTAGTTGTAATATGACGTTTTTTATCACTTCGTTTCGGTCACATCAATTTTGCTATATGGGAAAATAATTTTACACAATAACATAACATGATGGTCTAAAGATATCAGTGAGTGTTTTTAACGTCATTACATAAGATTTCTTCCATTTTTTAGAAGAAAAATAGATAAATAAAGTATGAATCGTACGTCAGGCAGGTGAACGAAAAATTATGAAACTCTGCCACCAGTTTTTTGAGCGTGTGTACAAAAAAGAAGTGTATTCGGATATGTTTATATGAAACATTATATGGTTCAGTCACCTCCTATTACTTCCCACCTATTCCAATCAGAATTTTTAGGTTTTCAGTTATCAGTAGATTCATTTGCAGTGTCCCTCTAATATTTGTTGTGTTTTTCTGCATCCATGTGTCAGTCCCCAGAAAGATATGTTATACACTATATATATATATATATATATATATATATATATATATGTATATATATATATATATGTATGTATGTATATATATATAGGTATATATATTATATATCTATATATATATATAGTATATAACATATCTTTCTGGGGACTGACACACACACATATATATATATATATGTGTGTGTGTGTGTGTGTGTTGTGTATGATGATCTCAATCGCTATTAAGTACTATTTCCTTACTTACTGCAGGTGATCACAGAAGCAACCCTTTTGAAGAGAGAATAGCAAGCAAAGCAGAAGCCATAATCAACATCATAGACACTCAAGAACCACCTCGTTTCGAGTCTGACCACTACTTTTTCTCGGTACCGGAATTGGCTTCCACAGGTAAGTCATTTTCTGACCTTCTCTGTATATGTGTGTGTTAAATGAGCTTGTTTCCATGAATGCCAAATCAGTATGCGAAATTACGCAAAGGAAACCCTGTTCCTACGTAAAAGACTAATCAGGAACCCATCTTGCCATAAGAATTTCCACGAACTCAAAATTAAGGAGAACGTCTGCGAGTTGCAATAAAATAACAGTAAAATGTTTGAAAAGGATAAGAAGTCTGGTAGGCTGGAGGAAAACGTTTCGTATCCTAAGCCCTTTCAACCCTTCTTATTGCAAAAACGCTTATAAGAGACAGTACTGAAAATTAATTATGCTGAAAAAAAGAAAAATGGAGTGATAATAAAATGCTAATGACTCTCATCGTTCTTGAAATGCATGATGTCTAAAAAAAATGGGTACAAAGGAAGAATTGTGTAT
>NC_061100.1:62118776-62191276 GCF_015104395.2 Macrobrachium nipponense
CGAGGGAAAGTCTTATGTCAAACTTGGTCCCTAGTACTGGGTCGATCTCGACGGACTGACGACGCCTTAAGTGCTGGGGATCAGGTGTATAACCAGGAAGTAACCTCTAGGGGGTGGGCCACATTAATGTGACATTCCACACCCCTCCCTTGTTGGGCTCCCATGTGGGTGGAGGACTACCTGGCTGAAAACCTCACTCTCGTATATGTATGAATTATTAGGCCCTAATGTTGATGACCCTAGCACGGAAAAAGAATTAGACTTGGCTACCGGATTCGCTCAAGAAAATAAGCCCAACATAACAACGATGGCACCATATGAGCCATTAACAGAAATAAAAAGAAAAATGTACAAACCCGACCCAACATTAGTACATTTTGACCATATTTTTGGGACAGATAATTGGTCAAGATTTCTTGTTTCTCAAACAGAGAAGAAAAATTTCCTCCTATGTTTTAGAGAACAATTATTAAGCTTATACCCAACAAGAGAAATGAGTTTCAGAGCACTGAAATTTAATGAATGGCTGATTGAAGCCACAACAAAAGCTCAGTCTGAAACATTTCAGAACATTAAAGAAATTAAAGGGATAAATGTGACTGTGAAAAGCCATGACATGCTCAACTATATCCAAGGTACAGTTGTACTACCCCAAATTGAAAATGAGGAAGAATTACCAGAAAAGAATATTATATTAGAATCCCTAAAATTAAGATATGACAATATTCACGATCTGGAGTTATATCAAATTCCAAGTAAAAAAAACCAAGAAGTCTCCATCAAAATAGCAAAAATCAAATTCACAGGCCAAAATTTACCAGCAAAGATTAAAATACTTGGTCAAAACAGAGAAGTACGCCCTCACGTACCGAAACCACTGCAATGTAAAAAATGTTGTAAATTTGGTCACACATTCAAGAAATGCCAAAATAACGAAATATGTGCAATGTGTGGTTCAGAAGACCATAGAACTGAGTGGAATTGCCCAAATATTAAATGTGCTAACTGTGGACTTGCTCACCATGCAAAGTCAAAAGAATGCCCATTCTATATGTACAATACAGAATTAAAGCTTCTGATGAGTAGAACTGGAATGGCAGCAAGAGAGGCTAAGCTTGAGTTAAAAGTTAGAGGGATACTTGACCCAAGCAGAAATCCATCATATAAAATTATGTTAAAAAATAAGGTTCCCAAAATATCTGAAGCTTGTTTAGAAAATAGGAATCTAATACCTGAAACCACAATAAAAAACAAATATGCTGCTCTATCATCCTTAGATGATCATGATGCCAATACTTCATGTATAGAGACAGCACCTTCCAATGCAGACATTTCTGATGATTTCCCACCAGATCAGAGAGCAAGGGGAAAAAGGCGAGACCCTGGAAATGGGACCCCTCCGAAATCAAAAAAACTTGACAACAAAGAGGACTCCCGTCCTCTAAAAATAATATAGATAGTATTGAAGTAGAAGCTGAAACATTAACCACCTCACAACTAACGATTTCTCGGAAAATAACAACATTGTCCATATAACTCATCACCCCATATAGGACAAAGAGGAAAATCCTTAACTCATCACCTCAACCCAAGCAAGTAGCAGTATTCATCAACAAGCTGCTTCTGTTGAAATAGACTCCTCTCCCAGTCTCAGTAAAACAAACAAGACACTCCCAATCACTCAAAATATAAATGCCTTATCCACTCATGATAAATTATGTGGATGTAATGAATGTTTGCATTGTTCAGTGAATACAATGAAACAACTTCCATCACAAGCAGCCTCACTAATATGATTAATAATTTATCAAATTCAAACTAAAAACCAACAGGAAAATTTAGAAAAACACTCCGAAGATTGCATGTGTGTAGACCATCTTTATAAAACTCGCTCATCGAGTGCTAGAGGCATAGAACATTTATTGGAAAAAAATAAAACAAAACAAAAGTCCCAAGGAGCAATTACAAAGAGACTTAACATAAAGTCAAATATTAAGAAACCTGCAGCTTTACATGAGTATGCAACCACAAAAGTAAGAGGAAGTAATGTTCTGCTTGACAGAGGCCTTCCCCCACAATAACATTCACGCTTATATTATTCAGTGGAACGTAAAATGGTTTTTAAAACACGATTACAAATAGGAGAAATTCAAAGATTATTAAAACAATATGAACCAATAGCATATGCTTGCAACATACAAATGAAAATGTCTCGAGAATAGGCAATTATACATTAGCATCACATTCAGTTCCTGATATGAATACATTAGGAACAGCAATTTACGTCAATAACCGAATTACTTATGAAAATATATTAACTAATAGTTCTGAATTCCAACTATCTGGAATTAAACTTCATATTAACAACTCTACTTTTAATTTGTATAATATTTACAACCAACCTTCATGTAATTATGATTTACAAATCTACCTCAAGTATTACCGAATATACGTGATGATTTTTTTTAATGGTTGGAGATTTTAATGCCCACAGCCCATTATGGGATTCTTTTGTAATGAAACAGATTCACATGGTAACAAAATTGAGCATATGATTGACAATCATAATCTTTGCATTTTAAATGATGGAGATATTAGCACTTACTTTCCAAAATCCCATGGAAGTTTTTCATCCCATAGACTTAAGTATTTGCTCACCTAATATAGTGGACAAATTGATTGGAATGTTTTAGATGATCCATATACCAGTGATCATTTTCCAATTTAATATCCTGTTTGGGACATACCCCAACACCAACTGTCCCCACGATATAATGTAGATAAGGCAGACTGGGACCAGTATAAATTTTAAAACCAGCCAGATCCATCCATTTACAGCAGTACAAAGTCATGATGAGACGGTAGATTTCTTCACAAACTTTGTAATTACAGCTGCTGACGAATCTATTCCTAAGTCAGCTACTAATCCCAAGAAACACTCAGTACCCTGGTGGTCTGACACACTATCCCACCTGTGATACAGACATATTATAGGTAGAAGATTAGAACCCTGCATAATAGATTTAATGCCATAAGTAAAAGACCTCTAAATTTTGAGAGCACTGCCAAGAAACTAGTAGACATTACCATAGAAATCAGTCTACTAAAACCTCATTACAATCGGATCTCAGCAAGATTCAGAAGGGAAGCATTAGAGGAAAAATAATGTCATGGCAAAAATATGTATCTAGCATATCTGATACAACCTCAATAAGTAAAGTCTGGGAAAAATTTAGGAAAATTAACGGATCTCATATTAGATCTCAGAGACATGCACTAATACATAATGGCCAACCAGTACATGATAGTACTGCAATTTCGAATATTTTAGGGCGTAACATCCAAGCAATAAGTAAGTATAAGCAATATAGATTGATCCATTTCGAACCATTAAAGCCCGTGAAGAAGCTGTCCCATTGAATTTCGAACATTAGAGGATATATATTTATAACCAGATTTTTACAGAAGAGGAATTTGAATATTCTTTATCTAATTGTAACTCTTCTGCTCCAGGCCAAGACAACGTAAATTTTGAGATGAATAAAAAACCTGGCTCTGTTAGCAAAAACATACTTTTATTGAAGCTTTATAATCATTTATGGGTAAATCACCTGTTTCCCAAAAGCATGGAAACATGCTATAATCATACCAGTCGTCAAACCAGGAAAGATCCAAGCAATCCAAATACTATAGACCAATATCCCTGACAAGTTGCTTGTGCAAATTGCTAGAAAAAAATGGAAATTAAATTAGACTAAATTGGTGCCTACGTAAGAATAAGACTCTGTCTTCAACTCAATTTGGCTCACAATCTGAAGATCTACTTTAGATTCACTCTCCCATCTAGAAAATTTTAAATATACGGAGAGGGTTTGAACGTAAGCAAATTACAGTTGCCATATTCTTTGATGATACCAAAAGCATATGATACGACCTGGAGATACTCAATTTTAAAGTCCTTACACGAAAATGGTTTTGAGAGGGCACTTACCAATTTTTATCAAGAATTTTATCCATGAAAGAACTTTTCAAACACGAATAAATAATGTATATTCTGACTCCTTCAATTTAGATTGTGGAGTCCCTCAAGGGAGTGGTTTTGAGTGGAACACTTTTTGCTCTAGCTATTAATAACATCGTAAAGCAGTTACCACAGGGAGTACAAAATAGCTTGTACGTAGATGATTTTGCTATATATTATTCCTCAAGCAGTCTTCGTCATCTACAAAGAATTCTTAATAAAGCTATCAAAACATCCACAACTGGACTTTGTCAGTAGGCTTTAAGCTCTCTCTAGAGAAAACCCAAGCAATTATGTTCTACACAAAAATAGTAGATGGAAACAGAATCAAGACATAGATCTTAAATTAGATGATAGCCTCATTCAGTTTAGTAATACTGTAAAACTTTTTTAGGCTTGGTGTTTGACACTCATCTTAACTGGAAAGCACACATAGCCTTTGTAAAAAATAAATGTAATAGTGCCTTAAATTTGATAAGAAAAATTGTCTCATACTACTTGGGGAGCTAAGAGACAAACATTGCTTATGATATATAAAGCACTAGTTTTTTATCCAAATAGATTATGTAAGTCCAATTTACGGGTCAGCATCACAAAATACCTTGAGTCCTTAGACTCTATCCACACTCGAGGCTTGAGACTTTGTAGTGGAGCCTTTAAATCTCTCCAAACACTTCAGTATGTTTGTGAAAGTGGCGAACCCCCATTATCCTTACATCGTGACTTGTAACAATGAGAAGTGCTTTAAAGATAACGTCCACTGATTCCCCCACAAAAAACTATTTGCCATGCGAGATATTTATTAGTAATCACGAACCACCTTTTCCAATAAGAGCTAAATAGGTTATTGGAATCTATTGGTGTTAGAGTAAATATACTCCCACCCTCAAATTCTCCACCTCCATGGATGATGAAGAGAATCAAAGTATGTTCTAACCTTTATCATCTGTCAAAAAGCAAGATACTTCAGATCGCTATAAACATATACATTAGAACACATTCGAAGTAAAGGCCCACATAAAGCAATATACACTGATGGATCCAATCTTCTGTAGGAGTTGGTTGTGCTGCAGTGTCATCATGCAAAATAAGTCAGAATTCATTGCCAATTGAAGCAACTGTCTTTTACTGCTGAGTTACAGCAATTATATTGGCAATCAATCAAATAAAATTGTCGAATAATAAACTGATACTAAATTTGTAATATATTCTGACTCAAGAAGCGCATTGAATCTCTCAAGAGTTATTCACATAAGAACCCTTTAGTAAAGGAAATTAAACAAATCATCAATAAATTATATTCACGTGGGTTAACATTGAAATATGCTGGATTCCTGCCCATGTTGGAATCCAAGGTAATGAAAAGGCAGATGAAAAGGCCAAGTCTGGGGTAAATTCACCAATTTTTGACAATAAATTGCCTGCTACAGATAATAAACTCAGTGGAAGCAGTGCATAAAAACAAAACTGGCAAAATCTGTGGGATAGTGAAGCAAACACCAATAAATTAAAGTGCATCAAACAGAAAGTAGACTTGTGGAATACATCAGTACAAAATGAAAAACGAGCTGAAGTAATATTAACAAGATTACGAATAGGCCACACAAGACTAACTCACGAGTATTTAATGATAACTCCACAGGGAACATCCCTCATTGCAATGTGTGCAATACAATTTTAACAGTCAAGCATATTTTATGTGAATGCCTAATTTTTAATAGAGAAAGAAATTTATATTTAGGCAATAAATCATTATCAGAAATACTATCAGAATCAGATAATTTTTCTTTATATAGAGTATTAATATTTTTAAAAAAGACTAATTTGATTAATAAGATTTAACATATACCATTTTAAATAGATGACTTTTGTCATTTTTATCTATTTCAGTCTTTTATAAGTTCAATTCATATTTTTAATTCCAACCTCATATATCACTTAACAATCCCCTCATTTATCATTAATTTATTATAATTCCATTAACTCATTCCATACCATTCCATGTTTTAGACATAACATTGTATGAGCGTATATTTTTTAAATAATTTCCTCCCGAATTATTTCGGGCCACCACTGTAAGAGTCTGGTTAGACTCATTGGGCTGGTAAATCTTAACTTTATAATAATAATATATCCAGCTGCCGCTAGTACCTTCCTATTGTAAAAGGACCTCAGGTTTGTATAGTTAGGAAAAATGCAATTTTGGACAAATTGTCATTTTATGATTGTCTCTTGCAAACAGGAACAAGTTCTTGCTTGCTGGTACGAAGAGATACGCTTGCCTCTCTCTTAGTACTTGGCCCAGAGGCCTGACCATTGATCCTGCGGTGCACACCCCGATCAATCGGACAGGGGCTTGGATCCCTCCCTCGCTCTTACAACCAGGGAGGCATTCCAGGGATGGACGAACACCAGTCTGTTCATCAAAAGACTCAGATTCCTCCCACCAAGAAGTGAGTCTTCCTATTGTTAAAGGACCGATGGTTTTTGTATTACGTATCGGAACAAATGACAATTTTGTCGAAAAAATTGCATTTTTTCCTAACTATACAAACCTGAGGTCCTTTACATATAGTCCCTCCTCATGCCACCCCTCACTGCGTATTTTGCATGGGCCAAAAGCAAAAGTGATGTTTACCTCCCAGGTGCGACTGTCGGACAAGCAGTTAACTACCGTTCTCCCCTTGTTCGAAGCTTACGACCGTTCCAGCTGCCGCTAGCTACTTCCTATTGTTAAAGGACCTCAGGTTTGTATAGTTAGGAAAAATGCAATTTTCGACAAATTGTCATATTTTCTTTACGTCCGCGCGGTAACTCTTCCGAAAAAATCATACGTGTGATTGTGGTAATGTTTGCACCATTTTAAATAAAGTTTTATATATGAAAATGTGTGCAATTTCATGTAGAATACACCAAAAAATAATTGAAGGTTGTAGCTTTTCTCATTTTTGAAGTATTTGCATATAAATCACGATAAACAGAAAAAAAACCACGTTCGGTCAACTTTGACTACCGAAATGGTCGAAAAACGCAATTGTAAGCTAAAACTCTTACAGTCTAGTAATATTCAGTCATTTATCTTCATCTTGAAACAAATTGGAAGTCTCTAGCAAAATATTTAGATTTATGGTGAATTAAAAAAAAAATCTTTCCTTCCCTCCGCGCGCGGATTCTCCGCCACAAATCTCCGAAATGCGTACGTACCATTCTCTGAATATTTGCTCCGTTTCATATTAGGCATTTCATAGAGTTTTATATATGAAAATGTGCACAATTTCATGTAGAATAAAACGAAAAATACTTGAAGGTTGTAGCTTTTCTTATTTCCGAAATAATTGCATATAAAAAATTTATATATATAAAAATTCGACATTCGGTCAACTTTAACTCGTCAGATATGGTCGAAAACTGCAATTGTAAGCTAATAATCTTACAGTATAGTAATATTCAATCATTTGTCTTCATTTTGAAAGAAATTGGAAGACTCTAGGACAATAATTAGATTTATGGTGAATTTTTGAAAAAAATATTTGTTTACGTCAGCGCGTTACGAATTCATGCATTATTTTGTGATATTTTCTCTGTGTTGCTTTTATCGTTTTACAATGTGTTATATACCAAAATGATTGCAATTTAGTGTACATTACAACGAAAAAAAAAGTAACTTGTTACCTTTAACCGTTTTGCGCACAGCGCGATTTGAATACAATTATATATGAAATTTCATTTTGCGCTATCATATATTGCCTTATTTATATATGATAATGATAATTTTTTTAAATTTCTGAGGGTTGCATACTAAACTTCACCAATGACAAAAAAAGGGAGCCAAAATGAACTCTTAATCTTGAATACTAAGTGCGCTGTGATTTTTGAAAAAAATATTTTTTTCCGCTTCCGCGCTCACTCTGAAACACGGGAGACAATTTTTTTTTTACGCTTCGGCGTAAGTGGGTTAAGTATCTGGATTGTCTTTTGGTTTTGATTCTGGATTGGTGGCTAGGCACGCTCAATAGTGGACTGTTTTTTTATTTTGGATTGGCTTTTCTTTGAACGTGATATCTGGATCAAGTTCAGTGAGTTTCAGGGTGTGTGTGAAGAGTGATTGTAAGGTGAGGCTACCGAAATCATCGGTAGATCCCTACACTGTATGTACGGGGTGTAGGGGGCATGTGTGCTTAATAGATAATCGATGTAAGGAGTGCGAATGTTTGACCGATAATGGATGGAAGATGTATGATTCCTATCTACGGAAATTGGAATGTGATAGGATCAGGAGGTCTTCCTCTAGGAGCGGTTCCAGTAGATTTTGTATCTCCTAACCTTGTGATGTTGCCTTCGGGCCCTGAAATTGTGTCTGGAGAAGGTTATGCCCTTTCTCTTATTTCGGATTCTTTGCGATCTCTGGAATCCAAAGTGTTAGCCTTAGAAACTGGTGCTGTGAAGTTTAGTGATTGTGCCCCTAGTGTTGTGGAGGGGGCGTCAGATTGGCCCCATAATGCCTCTAGGCCTAGACCGCTGTCGTACTCCCAGGACTCAGGGAGTGGGCATGTCGAAAGCCGCAAGAGGGTTACGGGGGCTCCCCACCGATCTGGCGTCCCTTCGGCAGATCCTGTTGCAAGTTCCCAGGCTGCCAAGGAGCGTGCTCAGGCTCGCATCCTCAAGGCATATGATTCTTACGTGAGAAAGCTTGAGCGTGATAGAATCAAGAGGTCTTCCTCTAGAAGTGCTTCTGTGAATAGAAGTCAGGGTAGAATTGTATCTCCATTAAATCCTCCTGTAGATGTAATTCAACCTAATCCTGTTGTATTGCCTCCGAACAATCAGGAAGTGTCTGCAGAAGGAAACGTATTATCTACGATTATGGAGTCGATTCGCGCCTTGGAATTGAAAGTGATTGCTCTACAATCAAATGTGAATAATTGCAATAAAAGTGTTAGTGCATCTAGTGTTGTGGAGGGGGCGTCAGATCGGTCCCATAATGCCTCTAGCCTAGGCCCCTGCCGGACTCCCCAGGCCTTAGGAGAAGGGCAAGCCGAAAGCCGAAGGAGGGTTACGGATCTAATGACCGGTCTGACGTCCCTTCGGCGATGAACTGAGGACGAATCTCAGGCTGCCGGTGTTGGTGCACGGTCACGGATACTTAAAGAGTGCTTTCTCTTCTTCCGAGGCTTTCCTCTCTCCTCGCCGAGGTTGGGACTCTCGGAAGACCTCTCATGGGGAGAGCGGCAGGGCGCAAGGTGCCGCACAGGCGGCCGTCGCCCTTGTCGCCCTCTTAAGAGAGGTTTCAGAGAGAAGGAGGACGCTTCACGTCCTTCTGATCAGTGCGTAGATTCATCACCTGAGATTTTGAAGCTTTTCCGCCACAGAAAGGAACAGACTTCATCAGGGTAGGACTCGTTCGAGCGTCCTAAGTCGCTCTAAGTATGTTCCTGAGTTGAAGGAAAGGGCATCCCCTTGCCCATCTTCCTCGCACAGGATGAGTCCTTCTCCTGATCCGAGAACTTTCCCATCAAGGAAAATGCTTTTGGAATGCAGAAACAGTTAGCTTCCTATTTTGAGAAAAAGGAGGCAGAACCTAGTCATCGGAGGAAGGATCGGTGGCTGCCTGTTAAGAGGACTAGGTAGTCCCCGGCTCCTTCTCCGCGTTTTTCGGCCTTTGAGTCTCCTCCTAGTAGCTGACGCATTAGAGAACGTGATTACGTCCTCATAGAAAGGGCGTCTAGGAGAGACGAATTTGACAGAGACGTGAGTTTGCCGCACAGGCGGCCGCGTCTTTGTCAAAAGGCCGAGAACGCTCAAGGATCCATGACAGAAGTTCAAGGTTTGCATGATGATAATCAGCTTCAGGACGTTCGGGAAGACTATTCTTTTGACGCTCGGCGTCTTAAGCAGCGAAGCGCTTGCCAGGACGCTCGAGAAGACGCTTTTCAAGACGCGCGGCGTCTTATACATCGGGACGCTCGCCAGGACGCTCGAGCTGACGCTGTTCAGGACGCACGGCGTCCTACACATCAGGACGCTCGTAAGGACGCTCAGCGGGTCGCTTCTCAGAACGCGCGGTGTCTTACATATCGGGACGCTTGCCAGGACGCTCAACAGGACGTCTTGGAAGAATGTTTGAGTCAGAAGCGTCAGGATATTTCACATGTTAAAGTGTCGAAGATAAAGAAACAGAGAGTGGTTACTTCAAACTCTTCTGCATCTAGAGGCACCCTCTTGCGAACGGGGCCTCAAGGATTATTGTCATCGCGATCTTTGAAGGACACTGATGACCGAGAGAAGGATTCTTCTAGTGATCTGTGCCCTACGGATGATGACGAACCAAATGCGTCAGCGGCTTCAGACTATAAGACTTTGACGAATCTACTTAAGAACTTGTTTCCAGACAATTTTCAAGCGCCCGTTCCTTGCTCTCCCCCTCCACAATTTGCCTCATCGAAGGCCAGGAAGGCTCCTGGCTTCATTAAAATGGCCACTTCGCTCTCTGCGAAGAGAGCGTTTAAGAGAATTCAGGATTGGATGGATTCAAGGAAGGTTAAAGGGAAGACTTCTTTTGCACTTCCTCCATCTAGACTGAGCGGGAGAGCGGGGATCTGGTACGAAACGGGAGAAGAGGCAGGATTGAAAGCACCGTCTTCTTCTCAAGGAGATTTCGCGAATTTAGTGGACGCTCCGAGGAGGTCTTATTTGTCATCAGCAAAGGTTTCCTGGATGATGACGGAGACAGATCATCATCTCAAGGGGATATTTAAGACGCTGGAAGTGTTTAACTTTTTAGATTGGTGCCTGGGGGCCTTGGATTTACAATCTAGGAGTCAAGACTCTTATTTCGTTGAAGAGCTTTCAGTGTACTAGCTTGCATGGATAGAGCAGTAGGGATGGCTCTGATGAGTTAGCATCTCATTTTGCTACCGGTCTGCTAAAAAGAGAGCTCTCTATTGCCAGTTTTGCGGCGAAAGCAGTTTCTCCCCGCTCAGAAGGCGGAATTATTGTTCGCCCCCTTCTCTACTCATCTATTTTCCGCAGTCCATGATGTAAGGATCTGTCGTAAACTTGCAAGAGAAAGCAATGAGGGACCTCTTGACTCAATCTTCCAGATGCCTACTCCTCAGGCTTCTACTTCAACAGCTCCAGCCCCCAAGAAGAAATTTAAGCCCTTTCGTGGAGCACCTTCCTAGAGGTTCTTCGAGAGGAGGGGGTCCTTTAGAGGCAAGACTTCTTCTATCAAGAAGGGAAAAAATTGATTGATTTCTGCCCTTCAGGCACCTGTAGGTGCAAGACTCACCTTATTTGCTCAGGCATGAAGGACGATAGGGTCAGACACCTGGTCCCTAGATGTGATCGAGAGAGGATACAAGATCCCTTTCCTCTCTGCGCCTCCTTTGAGCATGAAGCCGATAGCACCTGCCCGCCCGCATACAGTCAGAGAAGCAACAGATTTTACTCGACCTTCTAGACCAAATGTTGGAAAAGAAGGCCGTAGAAGAAGTCCTGATGCTGGATTCCCCAGGCTTCTACAACAGGTTATTCCTGGTTCCGAAGCAGTCTGGGGGATGGAGACCTGTCCTAGACGTCAGCAGACTGAACTTTTTGTAAAGAAAGAAAATTCAGGATGGAAACATCTCAGTCTGTGTTAAGGCCTTGAGACCAGGGGATTGGATGGTGTCATTGACCTACAAGACGCTTATTTCCATGTCCCGATCCATCCTCAATCAAGGAAGTTCCTGAGGTTCGTCTTAAAAGGGCAGGTCTTCCAGTTCAGGGCTCTTTGCTTCGGTCTGAGTACGGCGCCGATGGTTTTTTACTTTCCTCATGTGGAATGTAGCGAAATGGCTTCACCTATCGAAGATAAGTCTTGCTTTACCTGGACGACTGCTAATCAAGTCGTCTTCGAGTCAGGTGCCTGGAGGACCTTCAGACGACATTGCAGCTGACGAAGGCCCTGGGCCCTTATAGTCAATTACGAGAAGTCCCATCTGATCCCCATGCAGTCCATTGTGTATCTGGGGATTCGATGGATTCAGCGGCTTTTCAGCTTTTCCATCAAAGGAACGTCAGCAGAAATGCTTAGAGAAAGTGTCAGCCTTCTTAGGGAAAGAAACATGCTCGGCGAAGAATGGATGAATCTGCTGGGAACCATTTCTTCGCTGAGAAGTTTGTTTCCCTGGGAGGTTTGCACCTCAGGCCACTCCAGTTTTTTATGGCAGAAAACTGGAAAGACAAACAGAATCTAGACTCGACTTTGGTAATCTCAAAAGCGGTCAAGGATCAACTGAAGTGGTGGCAAGATCCGATCAACTTTCGGAAGGACTGTCCCTCAACCTTTTGAGCCCTGACCTAGTGTTGTTCTCAGACGCCTCCATGGTGGGCTGGGGGAGCAACACTAGGCAAGGAGGAAGTGTCAGGCCTCTGGAGAGGAGAACAGAGGGTCCTGGGACATAAACTTAAAAGAGTTGGAGGCCATTCGGTTGCTCTTCAATTCTTCGAAGAACGATTGGTGGGCCGAGTTGTCCAGATCAACTCGGACAACACTACGGCTCTCGCTTACATCAAAAAGCAGGGGGGGGGGGACACTCTCGATGACTGTTCATGATAGCGAGAGACATCCTTCTATGGGCGAAAGCTCGAGCATAGTGATCCTAACAAGGTTTCATTTCAGGAATACAAAATGTTCGAGCGGATCTTTTAAGCCGTCAACATCAGATGCTTCCCACAGAATGGACCCTACATCTAGAGGCTTGTCAAGAGCTATGGAATTGTTGTGGGGACGGCCGCTAGTCGACCTCTTTCGCAACCTCGAAACGAAGAGGCTTCCGATTTATTGCTCTCCAGTTCTCGACCCGGAAGCAATAGCGGTAGATGCCATCCTATGGGACTGGACGGGGATGGACGTTTACGCCTTTCCCCCGTTCAAACTCTTAGGAGAGGTAACAAGGAAGTTTGCGGCGTCGCCAGGGGCGAGAATGACTCTGATCGCCCCCTTTTGGCCCTCAAGCGATTGGTTCACGGAGGTCATGTCTCTTCTGGTAGACTTCCCGAGAACCCTGCCAGAGAGAGTAAATCTTCTCAACAGCCCCACTTCGAGAGGTACCACGGAAACCTCTCCGCTCTGAGTCTGACTGCATTCAGACTATCAAGAAGTTGGCCAGAGCGAGAGGTTTTTTCAAGACCAGTGGCAGAGGCTATGCCAATGCGAGAAGAGCTTTCCTCTCGAGCAGTTTATCAGTCGAAGTGGGCTGTCTTCAGGAGATGGTGTAGAAGAAAGGTATTTCCTCCTCCACGACCTCTGTGAACCAAATCGCTGAGTTTCTTCTCCTGCATTTGAGAAATGTGGACAGACTGGCAGTGCCCACAATAAAAGGATACAAGAGTATGCTGTCAGCTGTCTTCCGTCACAGAGGGTTAGACCTGACAAATGATAAAGACCTTCACGATCTTTTTGAGTCGTTGAGACAACTAAAGTACTGCAACTGAAGGTCCCATCATGGAACCTTGATGTAGTTCTAAGATTCTTGATGTCGGCTCCCTTTGAACCTCTGCATGCTGCCTCGTTGAAAGACACTACTAGAAAGGCGATTTTCCTAACTGCTCTTGCCACGGCAAAAAGGGTTAGTGAAATTCAGCAATTAGTAAATATGTGGGGTTTCAGAGGACACAGTGCAGTGTGCTCCTTGAATCCTAATTTCTTAGCTAAGATGAGAACCCATCTAACCCCTGGCCAAAAACCTTTGAAATCAAGGGGTTAGCAGAGTTTGGTCTGGACCAAGGAGCCAGAGAGAGTCCTGTGCCCTGTTCATGGCTTCTCAAATTTTATTTGCAAAAGACAAGAAAGATTGTCGGGGTCCTTCTGAAAATCTATGGGTGCTCTGTTAAGAGACCGACTTTCCTATGGTCGAAGAATGCACTGGCATTCTATTTACGAAGCACCATCAGGAGGCCATTGCGTCCTGGCCCGGATGGTGATCTGAAACTTTTGAAAATAAAAGCCCATGAAGTGAGAGCTGTTGCAACTTCAATGGCATTTCAAAAGAATATGGCACTTAACGATATCATTAGTGCTACTTTTTGGCGAAGCAACTCTGTGTTTGCTTCACATTACCTGAGGGATGTGAAGACGGCATATGAGAACTGCGAGTCGCTAGGACCATACATATCTGCAGAAATGTTGTTGGGGGCAGGGAGCAGCACGAATCCTATCCTATAGAAAAGGGATAGGTGTGCTTTTAATTTTGGTGGGGTTTATGGTTGAAGGGTTGGTCGCTTGAGGCGCTTTCCCTTTCTTTAGCCTAGAAGTTATGGGACTAACTTCGATAGGTTAGGTCAGGTGGTGGTTTTTAGCTTCGTTGCCCTCACAGTATGGTCAATATGGTCTAGTCACATTGTGGTCACGCTCCCGTTGACAGATCATCTAGAGCGCCAACTCTCAGTAAAGCTAAAAGCAAGGCTTCGGTGACAGTAATCACGAAGTCAGCTATGCTAACAGGTAAGGAACCAAGATGTCAATCATCTGCACTTGAGTGTTTCCAAATCCTTCTATTCTGTCCCTTCCCACCTCCAATGGTGGGATTCAGCTATATATATATATCTGACAGGTAAGTTTCATGAACAAAATGTTATTGTCATGATACAATAAAGTTTGTTCATACTTACCTGGCAGATATATATAATTAAAGTACCCACCCACCTCCCCTCAGGGGACAGTGGTATGAAAAATCTGAATAGAAAATGGGAATGGTTCCTGATATCCGCCTCCCAGCGGCGGGAATGGGTACTAACCACCTGGCCGCCCACTGCGTGTGCCGGGAGTTTTGAAATTCTGCCGGACGTCGGAGAATACAGCTATATATATATATATATCTGCCAGGTAAGTATGAACAAACTTTATTGTATCATGACAATAACATTTTGACTTGAAAATGAAACTGTAAGTACACTGTTTTCATTTTCATTACTTAATTATGAGCCAACATGGAGCTATCACCGTAGATGCGGCGATTTCCGCTCTTTTCATGAAATTGATACACTTGAATTATGTCTCGGTGCCGAGGGCAGGCGCGCTCGCGCTGAGTCATGTATTTTGGGCGAAAGTGTGTAATTAAAAAATATAAGTACTCTTTTCATTATATTTTTGCCCTGTGCGTTCGTTGCCGAGAGCGTGATTGCGCTCGGCACGAGCCTCTTATTTTGTATGAATAGAATGCAATGAAAGTGGATTCGCAATTGCAGTATTCTTTTCATTTTCATTTATTTATTTGCATCAATTTTAATTTTGGATCAATTTCCGCTCTTACCCGGGAATTAATCCTTACGATTTATTTTCTGTGAAAGTGAAATCGCAAGTGCAGTATTCTGTTTCATTTTCATATATATTTTATGATAGCATCATATTATTATGGATCAAGTTTCCGCTCTTACCCGGGAATTGATCTTTTCTCCTTTAAGTTCTATGAAGTGAATCGCAAGTGCAGTACGTATTCTGTTTCATTTTCATATTACTTTTCACTGCTGTGCGGGGATAGGGGAAGCGAAGGTCTGCCAGGAAGTCGTCGGAAAGCTCTCCCGCGACTCCCTTGGTATCTGATTCTTCGTCTTCTTTCCTGCCCTCTGCTCAGCTTCCTTGTTGTATTTTGTATTTGGGGTCTTCCTTGCGTTCGGGGTGGGGCATGTCTCCACCCGTGCGTGAGGGAACCCCTCTTACTAATCTGTCTGTGCTACCGCAGGTGCTACATCCGTGGGAGACGACCTTGGACAGGTATGGACCACTGCAGCGGCAGGGCGTGCCTAGCATCCATGGGCTGCTGCAGTGTCTAGCGAGGTCTGGGGCGGTGACCCATGGAGCGGTCTCCACTACTACCTCCACGGCCGCTTATGCTGCTTCCCCCCGCCTGGTCTACACTCCCCATGCTGTGTCGGTGACGCCGTCTGCCGCTACTAGGGCCGGTTGCCGCCGTACCGAGGGGGGCTATGCCGTCGCCGCCTGTGTTCTTCGTATTGCCTGCCCCAGACTTCCGCTGTTCCAGCAGCTTGCCCCTGGACCGGCCGCCAGTACCCAGGTTCCCGCTGGCTGCCGATGATTCTACGAGGCGATGGCTGGGCCTGCCGTACCTGCCGCTGATGTGGTTCCTGCTGCTGGCTTGGCTGTCCTTTCTGTGTCTACCGCTGCCGCTGTTCCTGCTGCTCCTGAGCTGGTTGCTGTTCCTGTCGCTCCTAGTTCCTGCGCCTCTCCATGCTGGTCCTGCCCACGGTGTGTCTTCCCCAGTCCCAGGTCCTTCTGGATCAGGTGCGATGTCTTTGCTCGTGCCCCGGTTGCTTCGGCAATAGCCCCTGCTCCGGCCTGGAAAGGGAGGAAAACCTGACGACTGTCCTGGCGTGAACTGACGAGGAAGAGGAAGAAGAAGAGGAAGGTGTCATCCTTCGTCTTCATCGTCTGCTGCTCTCTTCCCTTCGAACATCTAAGGCCCATAAGTCGAAGAAGAACGAAGGCTGCCTCCCCCCCTAAGAAGTCTCCTTCGGAACTTCTAAGGGCCCGTCCCACCCTTCTGCTGGTCCTCCTGCTCCTTCGTGACAGGGCCCGTCTCCTCTTCCGTAAGGAAGAGTAGACGGGGACCAGAGGAGTACCGTTAGCACGGTACTTCCTCGCCTGGTGCTAGCGGCGATGCCGCTACGCCAGGTTCCGGCTCGGTCTCTCGTTCGCGAGAGATCCCGAGTGTACGCTCTCCCTCGGGAGACTGTGCAGCCAAGGTTTCGGCGCCAGAGTTCGCTCGGCGCCAGGACCGTGGCACGGAGCAGAAGCTGGTGAGAGCCGCTCATGTGACTCCCGCCAGGCCAGCGGCCGCTCTCGCAGCGACCAGCTGGTAACCCTGGTAGACGTGACTGTCTCTGACCAGCCATGGGCTGAGGCTGGGAAGAGGTTCCCCCCTCCCGATCGTTGGTGCCAGCCTCGGCTGGTACCAGCAGTATGACGCGCCGCGAGGACACACACCGGTCTCACCGTGACAGTGGTCTCTGCAGGTCTCCTGACCGCTGCTCCCACAAGGACCGGGCGGATAGGGGGACCAGCAGCAGCTCCTCTGTACACGAGATCGGGGCCGCTGTTCTCGGTCCAGCCGTTTCCCTGGGAAACGGCTCGACTAGGCCTGCAAGTTGGCGATCGCCTGCAGCCCTCCAAGCCCGCTGGTTCTGCCAGCGAGCGAAAGAGGAGCGTCATGTCTTCCTCTCCCGTGCCTGCAACTTCCTCGGTTTGCACCAGGAAGAGCGAGGCACAGCGGGGTGATCGTGAGGGGCATGCCCGCACTATCCCGTCATGACGCCGTAAGTACCAGGTACGATCTTCGGACTGACCAGGACGTACGCGCAAGTGGCAGAAGGAGATCGAGAGGGGTCTATCGCAGTTCCTCCTCCTTAAGGGGGAGGTTCTCGGAATGCTCTTGTTCGAGGGGCTTGACGGTCCTACTCTGCAAGATGCTATGACTTCCGAGATCCAGAGGAACTTTGTCGAGGTTATGGCGCTGATTCGTCAGCGCAACGACCTCGGGGAAGGATTGCCGCTCCCACCAACAGAGCCCACGTCTCTGCTCGAGTCGTTTTGGGGCCCGAGAGGGAACCCAAACTGACAGTGGGTCTGCCGCGATCGGAGCTTGCCAATTCTGTCTTGAACCAGAGTCTCTCGTCTCCGGATAAGAAGGCTCTCTCAGATCTGGCCGGTCGAACAAGCTACTTCCACCTCCTCTACTGCGACAGCGGCGTTTCTACGTGTCTTTGGACACTGTATTTAATACCATTCGGTCCTCCTGAGAGGTTTCGACCTCGACGAGGACTGGAATGAGTCGGAGGACGGTATCGGCTCTCTCCTGTCAGGTGTCGATCAGCCCCACCCAGACGACGTTCACAGTGGCGGCAGACCCTTACCTACAGTGCGAGTTCGTAACCCTCCTTGGGAAAACGTTTTCTCCTGACGATACGTTTTCCCAGACTCTGAGAGGCCATCGCCGCAAGGCGATAGCTGCTCCTACTCTTCTCCAACTGCTAGTTCCACTGGGAAGGCGAGCGAGTATCCAATTCCTCCCCCATTCCCTCTTTCCTTACGGCTACGAGGGAAATGGGAGGGATCCTACAGAGATTTCTCTTTAGGATCCCACGTTGGGGACTGCGCTACCGGGGGGACCTTCGGGTCCTACCTGACGTAAGCCCCAGTCGTCGAGGAGGGATCCTGCCCCATCCTCGATTTCTACGGGAATTGAGAGGACCACCAGCCGATATCGCTTGACGAATTCGGTGGAGGTTTCGCAGAGTGCTTAGAATTCTACGGAATTTCTAGCGCATTCAGAGTGTTCAAGTTTTTTACGATCTCTAAACACTTAGGCGAGACCACGGTCCAAAGTGAGCGAGACGAGAATCCCCGATAATTGTTACGCGATAATCGGGAACCTCGCCTATGCTCGAATTCCTGGAATTTCTAGCATTGGGAAGAAGACTGCTGCTGAAGAAGAGTATCTCACAGTAGGCGACCATTCTGGAATAGAGAAGAACGGACGGGAACATCCAGTTTGGCTTGAACTATTGTCTTCGGTATTCTGTTCACCATTGAAGCTTTCCTTCGGGGAAGACTTCTCTTTCACTCTCTTGACTAGAGAACGAAGGCGGTCGATCTCCAATCCTTATTCTCATTCCTCGAGGGGAAAAGAATTTAGGATGGAGGTCGTTTTACAGAACCTACAAATATACTATGTATATTACCCTCGCGACATGATTCTGTTAAGCAGTTGAATTGTCCGGGGGGTAGGCGCATACTGTAGTTAACTCTACGGATTGTGACCGAGACGAATTGTATCTTAATTGAACTGCAACTCGGGGCTGCCTGCAACCTCCCAGCAGTTACCAGTTTCGATTTTAGATAGTTGGTATTGTCACGACAACACCAAATCAGCTTTTGTATTTACCGAAATCCGTTTCGTTTAAATATAATTGCTCGAGCATATTTTTTATGCTCGATGGTTCTAGCCGAACACATTCCTTCGTGGAATGAATGGATTACCTGGCAACTCAGAATGACGAGTCAACGAGAGCTCAGCTACTGCGTATTGAACTGCCTGATAGCAGCTCAGTATCAGCTGGGTCTCCGAGATGCACGGTCAGTTATGTCTGTCTCTCCCCTGCTTTGATTGACTACCGAACTGTATCTCTGCCCAACATTCATGGACTTAGGTCTCTGATTAACGGGGATTCTTGCAATAATGAAGGACCATCTACTGCTGTGACGCTCGATTCCATCGCCTTCGACATTGCGAGAATTTTCAACAGAGATATCTCTTCGACTCTTTCATCTTTCTGTTTACGCACGGTAACAGAAGTCTGTACTAGTCTCCCGCTGCATCGCACTGCGATAATGCGAATGATTTTGCAGACATCTGAGTTTGTCTTCAAAATATCTCATATTCGTAGGTGTGCAATTGTTCATTGTTCACCCCGAATTAACAGATGTGTCAGAAGACATCGCCTACTCTCCGACCTGACAGCTCTACTTCCAAATGTTCAGCCCATGAGAAGCAGTTCTTCAGGCGGCTCTCCCCTGTGTTTTCATTACTGAAAAGCGCCCTGCTTTCATACTCAGAGGAGTATGAAGAATGCGCCAAAAGCGCCAACCTGGCGCATTGCTAGAGACTCCATACGAGTCAGAAGAGCCAGAAGCGCCAGATGCGCCATATGCGCCAGAAGCGCCAGCCTGGCGAAATGCGCCAGAAGTGCCAGATGCGCCAGAAGCGCCAGCCTGGCGCAATGCGCCAGAAGTGTCAGCCTGGCGCAATGCGCCAGAAGCGCCACCCTGCCGAAATGCGCCAGAAGCGCCAGCTTGGCGCAAGGAATCACGAGCGCCAACCCAGCGCAATGAGCCACAAGTGACAAACAAGAGACGGACTTCTTCCAAAAGACAATTAAGCCAAGAGGATTTGTTTAGCTTTCGGAGGGATAAACCTTTACCTGACAGGGACTCTAGGTGTCGCACAGGCGGCCGTAGCCCTTGTCAAGACATAGGTGGTTCCGGAGAAAGCGATAGGAGAGGACATCCTTCGTCTGACAGGAGAGAAAGGTGTCGCACAGGCGGCCATCGCTCTTGCCAGGAGGAGAAGGATAAGGTCGTTTTGCAGGATCAACCTATCTCTCGTAGGACGCAAGTTATCGCACATGGCGGGTCGTCGTTCTTGCGAGAGTGGGGTGGATGTTGCAAGAGACCCGTCTCCTATTGAAAATAAACAATCCTCTTCGGAATTGGATTTGGAAGAGGTTTCGGACTCTGAAGACCACTCGGCTCCGGGTTTGTCAGATTACAAGACACTGGCAGCCCTCTTACTTCAAGAGTTTGGGGACTCTTTAAGCCCGACTGCTCCTCCTTCTCCAAGGTCCTTATTTACAAGTATTGAAGGTCCCGAAGCAATCATCTTTCATTAAAATGAAGCCAACCATTTCCATGAACAAGGCTCTCCGATTCGTAGGAAATTGGTTGGAATCCAAGGAGAAGGCGGGGAAGACAGTCTTTTTCCTGCCATGTCCTTCCAAGAGCTTAGCAGGAAAGAAGGGAAAATTTGGTACGAAGATGGGCAAAGTCAGCGGGGTCTAAGCTCTCCCTACCACTGCCGAAGCAGATTTTTCGAATCTGGTAGATTCTCTAGGAGACAAGCCTTGTCATACAAAGCAAAGATCAGCATGGGGGACTTTCTGAGATGGACCATCTCCTCAAGGGATTGTTTAATGTCTTAGAAGTTTTTAACTTCTAGACTGGTCCCTTGGGTGTGCCAAAAAGACACAAGAGAATGAATCTCTTAGTCCAGAAGTCCTTCATAGTGTTCTTTCCTGTATGGACAAGGCGGTTCAGGATGGATCAGGAGAGGTGGCCTCTCTGTTTGGAACTGGAATTCTGAAGAAGAGAGTCTTATTTAGCTCTTTTCTGACGAAAGCAGTTACTCCCATTCAGAGGTCATCTCTTCTGTATGCTCCTCTGTCGGACAATTGTTTCCTTCAAATCTAGTGAAAGACATTTCTCATTCTTTGACAGAAAAAGGCCACACAAGATCTCTTGGCCCAATCTGCAAAGAAATCAAGGACTTCGGGTCCTATTAAGAGAGAGAATCGGACTCCTCAACAGCCCTTTCGAGGGAGCTCCTCGGCCAGACCCTCTTTTAAGAAGAGAGGAGTGCAGAAGAGAGGTAGGTCTTCTTTCAGACCTATCAAGAGAGCGAAATGAGACAACAGTCCTTCAAGCACCGGTAGGAGCCAGACTTCGGAATTTTCCGAAGAATGGACTCGGAGACAGGCAGAAAATATGGTCCCTTTCAGTGGTAACGAAGGGATATATGATCCCCTTTCGAGACAGACCTCCCTTGACTACGAACCCGAGGGAACTGTCAGCCCAATACAGGGACCCTGCCAAGAAAGAAGCATTATTGCAACTGGTAGAACAGATGTTGCAAAAGGAGGCCATCGAAGTGGTTCGGGATCCGCATTCCCGAGGATTCTACAACCGTCTTTTTCTGGTTCCGAAATCCTCAGGAGGGTGGAGACCGGTCCTGGATGTGAGTGCATTGAACCGATTTGTGGAGAACACAAAGTTCTCTATGGAAACATCAAAATCGGTTCTTGTGGCTCTTCGTCCAGGAGATTGGATGGTCTCCTTAGATCTACAAGATGCGTAACTTTCATAGTCCCCCTTGCATCCATCATTGAAGAAATATCTCCGATTCATGATGCAGGGAAAAGTATACCAATTCAGAGCCCTATGCTTCGGCCTGTCTACGGCCCCTCAAGTGTTCACGAGACTAATGACGAATGTTGCGAGATGGCTACATCTACAGGGGATAAATATATCCCTTTATCTGGACGATTGGCTAATAAGAGCAAAATCGGAACTTCAGTGCTTGAAGGACTTGGAGAAGACTTTGAACTTGACAAAATCTCTGGGACTGCTCGTGAACCTCGAGAAATCACAATTGATCCCCAGACAGAACATAGTCTATCTGGGGATACAGATGGATTCTCGGGGTTTTCGGGCGTTTCCATCTCAAGACAGAATTACTCGAGGCTTAGAAAAGATCTCGAACTTCTTAGGGAAAGAACGGACCTCGGCGAGGGAATGGCTCAGTCTCCTGGGCACCCTTTCCTCGTTAGAGCAGTTCATTTCCCTAGGAAGATTAAATCTCAGACCTCTGCAATTTTATCTAAAGAAAAGGATGTGGGAGTCAAAAGACAGGAGACTTGTCAGACGTTTTCCCATCCAACAGGGGATAAAATCCGACCTGAAGTGGTGGTTAACCCCATTAACAAGGAACGAAGGGGTGTCCCTCTTGATTCGGAACCCTCACCGAGTGTTGTTTTCCGATGCCTCGGACACAGGTTGGGGAGCAACACTGGGTCCAAAGGAAGTAGCAGGTATCTGGACCAGACAACAGACTACTCTGCACATCAATGCGAAGGAACTCCTGGCAATTCATCTAGCCCTGGAATACTTTGAAGCGGAAGTCAGAGGGGTGGTAGTTCAAGTCAATTCCGACAACACCACAGCTCTGGCTTACATCCGGAATCAAGGGGGCACTCACTCTTTCTCACTGAACGAAATAGCGAGAGATCTATTAACCTGGACAGAGGAAGGCGGGGCATTAATTCTGCGTACAAGTTTGTCCAAGGAGTAAAAAACCTAAGGGCAGACAGGTTGAGCAGAAAGAACCATGTTCTCCCGACAGAGTGGATGCTCCACTCAGGAGTCTGCAGACAAATATGGTCCCTCTGGGGGAGACCCCAGATCGACCTGTTTGCCACGTTCCTCTCCAGGAAAATAGACAACTTCTGCTCGCTAGAAGAAGATCCCAGAGCCACAGCGATCGATGCTTTCCTCATGGATTGGTCAGGCATAGACGCATACGCCTTTCCCCCATTCAAATTGCTGGGGGAAGTAGTAAGAAAATTTGTGGCGTCGAAGGGAATGAGAATGACTCTAATTGCTCCCTTTTGGCCTTCCCGAATCTGGTTCACAGAGGTACTGGAATGGACGGTGGACTTCCCCAGATCTCTACCAGACAGGACAGATCTGCTCAGACAACCCCACTTCGAGAGGTTCCACAAAAACATCCAAAGTCTCTCCCTGACTGCCTTTCGACTATCGAAAGACTGGTCAGAGCGAGAGGCTTTTCAAAGAAAGTGGCAACTGCAATTGCTAGAGCCCGCAGAGCCTCTACCCTGCGGGTCTACCAATCGAAGTGGGAAGTTTTCCGTAGATGGTGTAGGTCGAAGAAGCTGTCCTCTTCCAATACCTCTGTAACCGAAATCTCGGATTTTCTCCTCTTCTTAAGAGAAGAGTCCAAATTGGCCGTATCCACAATCAAGGGATATAGGAGCATGCTCTCAATTGTTTTTAGAAACAGAGGGCTGAATTTGGAAAACAATAAGGATCTTCATGATCTCATCAGGTCTTTCGAGACTACGAAAGTGAGATCTTCTATTCCCCCCGAGTTGGAACCTGGACGTAGTCCTAAAATTCTTGATGTCGGACAGGTTCGAACCTCTAGATAAGATCTCATTCAGAGATCTTACTAGTAAATGCATATTCCTGCTGGCTCTCGCAACAGCTAAGAGGATCAGCGAATTGCATTCATTGAACTCTCGGGTGGGTTTTAAAAAAGACTCGGCTGTCATTTCTTTCCAGGAGCTTTTCCTGGCAAAGAATGAAAACCCTTCTAAACCTTGGCCTAGAAGTTTTGAAGTCAAGGGACTCTCTTCCTTGGTAGGTAGAGAGTTGGATCGGTCCCTTTGCCCAGTCAGGACCTTAAAATTCTATTTAGAAAAAAAGACACAGCTTCAGGGATGTCGACAAAGTCTTTGGTGTTCGGTAAGGAACCCCAAAAGACCTATGTCAAAGAACGCACTGGCGTTCTTTGTCAGAAATGTGATTACCGAAGCTCACAGGAAGTGCCAAGAGAACTCTTTAAAGCTGCTGAGAGTAAAAGCTCATGAAGTCCGGGCTGTGGCAACTTCCCTTTTTTCTTTTATAGAAGAAATATGTCCATGAGAAACATTTTAGCAGCTACTTATTGGAGGTGCAATTCAGTTTTTGCATCCCACTATTTAAAGGATGTTAGAGTAACATACGATAAATGTTTTTCTCTTGGACCTTATGTATCAGCGGATACTATGCTGGGAAATGGAGCAGACGCTGATCCTTAATTTTGTTTTTATGTTTTTAATAACTATTTTTAATATTGTTGTTGAGTTGTGGGTTGCTTGAAAGGATGTTTGGGGATGACTCCTTTCAATCTTAAGTACTAACCCCAATTAGGATCAGGTGATCGGGATTAGTGTCGTGCTCTATGATCATGCCAATAGGCAAGGTGTTTTGTCATGTAAGTGGATAGGACCCCTTTGACAAAGATCCTAAGGTTCTGAAGCGTAAGTGGGTAAGACCCCTGTAACAGACCATCAAGAACTCTTAGCATGAGGTCACTACCTCGCTGAGGCTCTTGAAGCGATACGGGCTCCTAGGCAGTAGCCATGAAGTCTTTCGCTAACACAGGTAGGAATCAAGGTTTTTTAAATTTTATTACCTACAACATATGTTGTTTCCTGTCTATTTCAGTAAATTAGCTGTCTCTTACCCTCCGCCAAAGGTGCCAATCAGCTAAGTATATATCTGACAGGTAAGTTGAATGCATAAAAATGTTATTGTCATGATACAATAAAGTTTTATGCATACTTACCTGGCAGATATATACGGTGTATGGCCCAACCGACCTCCCCTCAGGAGACAGGTGGAAGAGAAAATCTGTCTTAGAAAACGGGAATGATTCCTATTCCCGCCACCAGCGGCGGGGCGGTAGATCACCTGACCTACCTGTAGAGTGTGCCGCGAAATTCGAATTTCTATCGGGGACGACGGAGTCTATAGCTAAGTATATATCTGCCAGGTAAGTATGCATAAAACTTTATTGTATCATGACAATAACATTTTTCTTTATAACCTACAACATATGTTGTTTCCTGTTTGTTAAATATGGTATTTAGCTGTCTCTTACCCTCCACCAAGGGTGCCAATCAGTTAAGTATATATCTGCCGGGGAAGTTGCATGTACAAAAATGATATTGTTATAATACAATAAAGTTTTGTACATACTTACCCGGCAGATATATACGATTAATGGCCCGCCCAGCCTCCCCTCAGGAGACAGGTGGAAGAGAAAATCTGATTAGAAAACGGGAATGGTTCCTAGTCCCGCCACCCAGCAGCGGGAATGGCAGATCACCTGACCTACCTGTTGCGTGTGCCGCGAGTTTTGAATTCTGTCGGGACGTCGGAGACTATAGCTAAGTATATATCTGCCGGGTAAGTATGTACAAAACTTTATTGTATCATAACGATATCATTTTTACAACCGTTTATTCCTGGTTCCCAAGGGCTCGGGGGGATGGAGACCAGTACTGGACGTGAGTTCTCTGAACGTTTTCTTGCAAAAAACGAAGTTTTGTACATGCAACTTCCCAGCAGATATATACTTAGCTATAGTCTCTGACGTCCCGACAGAATTCAAAACTCGCGGCACACGCGACAGGTAGGTCAGGTGATCAGCCCATTCCCCGCCGCTGGGTGGCGGGACTAGGAACCATTCCCGTTTTCTAATCAGATTTTCTCTGTCGCCGGTTCCGACAACATCGTTGTTGGTTCCTCCTGCATAGAAATTTTGTACATTCAACTTCCCTGTCAGATATATACTTAGCTTTAGACTCTGTCGTCCCCGACAGAAATTCAAATTTTGCGGCACACGCTACAGGTAGGTCAGGTGATCTATGGCCCTGCCGCTGGGTGGCAGGACTAGGAACCATTCCCGTTTTCTAATCAGATTTTCTCTGTCGCCGGTTCCGACAACATCGTTGTTGGTTCCTCCTGCATAGAAATTTTGTACATTCAACTTCCTTGTCAGATATATACTTAGCTTTAGACTCTGTCGTCCCCGACAGAAATTCAAATTTCGCGGCACACGCTACAGGTAGGTCAGGTGATCTACCGCCCTGCCGCTGGGTGGCATGACTAGGAACCATTCCCGTTTCCTAATCAGATTTTCTCTGTCGCCGGTTCTGGCAACATCGTTGTTGGTTCCTCCTGACTTGATTTTCGTTTTTCATCGCCATCGATCTTCTGGACTGTCTTTTTTGGTGACGTATTGGATCGTTGGTTTGGCATACGCTTTTGTGGACTGTTTATTGGATTTCGATTTGGATTTTTCTAAGAATGTCTGACTCTAGTTATGTATGTGTGAATGAAGGTTGTAATGTGAGACTACCGAAAGCTTCGGTAGATCCTCACACTGTATGCAAGCGGTGTAGGGAGTATGAATGTTCTTTCACTAATACGTGTAAGGAATGTGAGAATTTGAGTGAGGACGGATGGAAGACTCTAACTTCCTACTTAAGGAAGTTAGAAAAGGATAGGGCTAGGAAAACTTCCTCTAGAAGTTTGAGTAGGTCTCGCTCTAACGAGCCTGTTAGTGTCGAGTTAACACCTATCCCACAAGTAATTGTTGCATCCTCACCCATGATATTAGCTCCTTCTCCCTTCACAGATCCTGCAGATTCTTCTGTGGAAATTGCAGATTTGAAAGCTGCCCTCAAAAGGATGGAGCTTAAAATGATAGCTCGTGAAGGTAAGCGCAGTGGAGTGGAAAGTGATATCAGTGTACCCAGTGCAGTGGAGGGGGCGTCTGATCGGCTCTGCAACGCTCCCAGGCCTAGACCTCTTCCAAGCTCCCAGGCCCAGAGGAGAAGGAATGTCAAAAGCCTTACGGAGGTTGTGGAGGATCCCCACCGGTCAGGTGTCCCTTCGGCAGGATCTGTGTCGTCACAGACTGCCAGGGATCGCTGTTGTAAAGGCATCCTGAGAGAGTGCTTCTCTTCTTCCGATTCCTCGTCGCACAGAAGAGGTTGGAGTTCGGATGATCAATCTCGTCCTCTGAAGAGGAGTTGGAAAGCGCCCACACTTAATTCAAGCCCCGAACGTTCCCAGAAGGTTCGCCGATGGATAGGAAGAGAGCCAAGAGGGCCTTGCATTTGCCTACTTTCGGCTGGGAATCCCATTCATCCCCCGAGCCTCCTTCTGTCAAAGAGAGGGAAGATCCTACGACAAGAATTCTCCTTAACATGCAGGAGCAAATCTCGTCCTTGGTGGGAGTACTCAAGAAGGATCCCCCTCGTAGGAAGGACTGCTCTCTTCCCATTAAGAGATCCCGGATCCTGGACGTACCGAGGCGCGAGGCGCCAACTCGACACGAGTCTTTGGACAAGCGCCAGCCTCCTTTCAGGCGTATGTCGCCAATGAAACGAGAATCCTCTGCCAGGCGCCAACCGCTTTCCAGGCGCGAGCCGCTTCCCAGCCGCTTTCCAGGCGCGAGCCGCTTCCCAGCCGCTCGGCGCCAGCCAGCCACGAGTCCCCGGTCAGGCGCGAGTCTCCTTCCGGAAGCGAACCTTCATCCAGGCGCGAGGCGCCAGCCAGACGCGAGGCTCCAGGCATTTTGCCTTATGAGATAGAGCATTCTTCTAGAGGCAAACGAGTTTCTGGAAATGTCGATGACCGTGACAAAGGCGCAAGATGTCGCACAGGCGGCCGTCGCCTTTGTCAGGGCGGACATGAGACACCTTCCAGATTCTCCGAGCTACTTAGAAGAAGCCCTTCTCCAAGAGAACAGAGGACTGATAAAACAGGTAACTCCTCTCGGAATAAGCGCTCACCTTCTGTTGACTGCGATTTCCCCATCAAGATGAGGCAAGAACTTGAGGATATTTCCGATGAAGAATCCCCAAGGGGTGCGGCGCTTTTGGATTACAAAACCTTAGCTGCTTTGCTACTGCAAGAGTTTGGAGACTCTCTCAGTCCAGCTGCCCCTCCTTCTCCTCGTTCTTTGTTCACTAGTACGAAGACTTCTAAATCCTCCTCCTTCCTGAAAATGTGTCAGACCATCTCCATGAAGAAAGCCCTCCAGTCAGTTGGGGCTTGGTTCAGCTCTAAGGAGGAAGCAGGTAAGACTGTCTTTGCCTGCCCTCCCTCTAAGCTTTCAGGAAGGAGGGGCATTTGGTATGAGACAGGGGAAGCCATGGGACTGGCCCTTCCTTCGTCTGCAGAGGCATATTTCTCGACTCTTGTGGACTCAACGAGGAGACATGCCCTGTCTACAGCCAGAACCACATGGGGTATGTCGGAAATGGACCATCTCCTCAAGGGATTATTCCATGTCCTGGAAGTTTTTAACTTTCTGGACTGGTCTCTTGGGGCGTTGGCCAAGAAGACTCAGGACCCGGACTTCCTTAGCCCTGAAGTGCTTCATAGCATTTTGTCCTGTATGGACAAGGCTGTCCAAGACAGCTCTGGAGAAGTAGCCTCCCTTTTTGGAGCAGGGATCCTCAAGAAGAGAGCAGTGTTTAGCTCATTTCTGACATAAGCTGTCTCTCCAGTTCAGAGGGCTTCTCTTTTATACGCTCCTTTATCGAACCGACTGTTTCCTACTCAGTTAGTGAGAGACATTTCTCACTCACTCACTGAGAAGGCGACTACCGCGAAGGTAGCGTCAGGGTCTACATTCCTTTGATTGCCGTTAAGAGAGCTGCACGTTATTTTTGCGTTCTGTTTTTATCTGCCTTTTTGGCTTGTGTTTGTTAGCTATGGATCGTCAATCTGCCTCTCCATCCAAGTTAAGTACTGGTTTTTTGTTCGGCACTGTTTAGGGAGTGATTTTGACCCTTGTGGTTCTTTTATTTGACGAGGCTGGGCGCCGCCATTACGCGTTCCCCTTTGGTGTCGTTTCGGTTTCGCGTGGTCTTCCATACTTCGTGAACCGAGTTGTATATCAGTACTCTTATTTCCCTTTTCTTGGATGGCAGTTTTTGTCGATCGTGTATATGCTTATGTTTATATTTTTGTTTATTTTGTGCTTTCCACGGGGGTTTCCATTCGAGCACGTGTCTTTGTTTCGTGTCTCATCGGGTACCCACCGTTATAGTTTTACTACTTTTCATTATGATTTTGTTTTATTTCTTTTTCGTTATCATGCCCTCTGCCGTTCGGTTTACTTATATCGTTACGGCATTAGGCCATTCTGGTTTTGTCCTGGTTAGGGACATCCTTATCGGGTGGCCCTACCTGGCTGTTAGGCGTTTTTATAGTTTCATTTCTTTCTCGCTTGCTGAGGATTCTCTGGTTGACCTTTGGTGACGTATTTGATCTTTAGCTTTGGCATACGCTTTTTGTGGACCGTTTTTGGATATTGATTTGGATTTTTCTTAAGAATGTCTGATGTTACACCTGTGTTTAGGGTGTGTGTGAAAGAGGAATGTAAGGTGAGACTACCGAAAGCTTCGGTAGACCCTCACACTGTTTGTGTTAAATGTCGGGGAAATGTTTGTTCAGTAGCTAACACCTGTGTAGAGTGTGAAAGTCTGACTGAAATAGAATGGAAGATTGTTCCGACACGGGATACAAACCTTTCGGTCCTTTTACAATAGGAAGGTTACTAGCGGCAGCTGGATAGGTCATAAGCTTTCGAACAAGGGGTTCGGTAGTTAACTGCTTGTCCGACGGTGCGCGCGCCGCGCGACTGGTAGGTGAAGAATCACTTTTGCTTTCGGCCTGCTGGCGTGTAGACGTGTGTATCATCGCTCTCTGCCCGCTAATAAGCAACGTAGCGGGAATGCTACACACGAGAGGTATCAGGGCCTCACTGTATCTGGACGACTGGCTCCTCAGAGCCCCTTCCTACACCCGCTGTCTGGAGAATCTTCAAACGACGATTTGGTTATCAGAAGATCTAGGCCTTCTGATAAACCATCAGAAGTCACAACTGACCCCATCCCAAGAGATCTTGTACCTGGGCATGAGGATTCAGAGTCTGGCTTTTCGGACTTTTCCGTCTGCGTCGAGGACGGAACAAGCCTTGGTAAAGCTGCAGAACTTCCTAAGGAAACAGACATGCTCTGCGAGGGAATGGATGAGTCTCCTGGGGACCCTTTCCTCGCTAGAGCAGTTTGTCTCCTTAGGAAGACTGAACCTTCGCCCACTTCAATTCCACCTCAATCAGCACTGGGACAAGGGAAAGGCACTGGAGACAAAGTGTATTCCCGTGTCGGACACCATGAAATGTTGTCTGCAGTGGTGGAACGACCCCGTCAAGCTTCAGGAAGGCCTTTCCCTAAAGCAGAGGAACCCAGACCTAGTGTTGTTTTCCGACGCCTCGGACTCGGGGTGGGGAGCAGCACTGGGAAAGTTAGAGGTCTCGGGCTCCGGGACCAGAGGACAGGAGAGGTTCCACATAAACCAAAAGGAACTGACTGCAGTCTTTCTGGCTCTCAAGGAGTTCGAAAGCTCAGTACAGAACAAAGTTTTGCAGGTCAACTCCAACAAAACGACCGCGTTGGCCTACATCAACAAGCATGGCGGAACCCACTTCAAGTCCCTGTACGAGACGTCAAGAGAACTCCTTCTCTGGACGAAAGAGAAAAGCGTGACCCTAGTAACACGCTTTATTCAAGGGGAAAGGAATGTCAGGGCAGACATCCTGAGCAGCTCATTCAGTAGTGGGAGAAGGGACTACCCCTGCAATCCCATTACCCAGTACCCTTTTTCTTACCTTGGAACTATTGAATTTTTATGGCTGTTTGTGGAGATTGGACGCAGTCTTCCACAATCATTGATCCTTAGTCAGGTGGTCAGTTTGTTCCTTGGTAGCGCCTGGAACAAGGGTATCGTAGGGAGTCTAGTCACATAGAGGTTTGACACCGGTTGACAGCTCCGAGAGGTCTTCAGCCCCTTGGGTTGATCGCTGGATCTCATAAGGAGGGCAGACATAATGAGGCAGGATATTGAAGTCAGCTTCCTTAACAGGTATGAACCGTAAGTTGGTTTTTATTAACACTTATTTCAATTCCAACGATATTAGCTGTCTCTGACCCGCCACCAAAGGTGTCAATCAACTATATTTATAACTACCAGGTGAGTTAGATATTTGAAAATGTTATTTTCATGATAAAATAAATTTTTGAACATACTCACCTGGTAGTTATATATAATTTAATTCCCACCCTCCTCCCCTCTAGAGACTATGGGCATGGAAGATCTGAGGAATAGTTGGAATGGTTCCATGTACCTGGGTAGAGGGCGCACAGGTGGTACACCTGACTACCCAGTCGGCGATTGCCGCGAGTTTTGAAATTTTGCCGTGACGTCAGGGACGTATAGCTATATATATATAACTACCAGGTGAGTATGTTCAAAAATTTATTTTATCATGAAAATAACATTTCCTTAAAATCGTCGTGGTTAGGGACCGTGTTCCGATTGTGATGAAAGTGCCCCGGCGTCTATGGGTTCAAGTGGTGTGCGGATTTATCACAGGAAATGGGAAGTTTGTTGACACAAGCGACCCTGCAAACATCGAGATGGCGTCAATCTTCTAAAATATTTAAGCGTAAGTAAAAATTTCGAAAGCGTTTTGGTGAAGTTTGCACTGCATTGGCCACCCTTTTCACTACCCTCAGTTTAAAGCTTTAAATTTGGCCTTAATTTCTAACTTTGATGAAAATACTTACTTCGAAAGGAGAGTAGAGGTCTTAAGCTCCGTGTCTCACCAACAACAAGTCGTGACTGATGCCCATCTCCAGTGTCAGGACGCATTATAAGTACTTTTTTGGAGGGTGGCATGCCGTGACCGTTGGTCTGTTGGGCCAGTCCATGTGGTTGTTTACCCTACATGCATTACTATCTTGTAATCCTCATTATGATGATGATGATGTTATGAAAATTGCGGAATTAGGGTAAACAATCACGGACGATCCACCATCATCACGCTGGCCTGGTCTTATTCACACGATATTTAATTGGTGAAACAAGAATACAATTACAACTCTAAGCATACCATTCAAAAGATTGAAGTTTTGTCAACATAATGTGATATATGAAAGCCCCATATGAACTAAAATCGGCATGTGACGCTCTTCGTAAAATATGTTTTCAAGGCAGTTTTGAAATCCAATGTAGCGGCTATCGTCAGGCTGGCCGGTCTAATCATGGACTATCCACCATCTTTCCCAGCCTTTCCAGCTCTCATTTGAACAATGTTAGCGTATATATGTAACGTTTATTGATCTTACTCAAGATTGCAGTTGTAATTAGCACAATAAAACAACATTTTGTTGCCTATATTAGTGAAAGTATGAAACTTGTTATTCCCGGGGTCATGGTTTGAACTGAATTCATTTTTACCTTGTAATCAGTGGTTTTATCCTTACTGCCATCACAACTGAAACTCCACGGTGCTTATTTGATTGTAATTATACACATTATTGGTCTTAATCCACTCCAAGTTGCACTTGAACCACGTTGCTGTTCCCTGTTCCTAAGCGCTCACTCCATAAACACAGTCACGAGCAGCAGACGATGACACTGTTTATGAGATACAAAGCTTTATTCCCTTAATTGTTTACTTTTCTCATTATTTAGTTTAACTTTACTTTGTTACTTCAAAATGTTTATTTAATTCATGTCTATTATCCCTTTTTTGCAACCAAATTAACCCCGAAAAATTACAGATATTTCTAAAGTAGATACAATCCAATGTTTCTAACTGAACAATTATACAGCTGTAGGTTCCCTACAAATGGCAGACAATAGATTCAAAACTTCTGCGAGGGAGCTACAGGTACAACTGCCCAGGTAACATCAATTCGTTCTCTGCCAGCTTCTGGTGAACATCGGTGGTCAGTGCAGACCTTTTCTTAATTTGTCGGAAAGTATATCTCCAATATCGGTGAAGTATTCAACTCCGTGTTTGTAGGATTGAAGCTGAATTTCTTTTCTGCAATTTTGTGGTCTTACCATCATGTCATACTCTAGTCCTTCAGTAGTTAGGTTTTGCGCCGGAGGGTGGAAAACTAGGTTAGTTAAATTAATTTATGATTCGTACACTTAAGTGCATTAAGTGTAGGGGTTGTGAGTGCTCTAGAGAATCTACTTTTGATGAATGCAAGGATTGGAGTGAACAACAGTGGAAAGTTTTTGTATCTCATTCGTGGAAGATAATTAAGTATAGGAAGAGGAAGGTAAGACTAGTTTAACTTCTTCTGCGTCTTCTATTGAAGCACCTGCTCCTATTCCTTCTCCTTTTCCTCTTATTATGTCTCCAATCTTGAGTCCTCCCACTCCTGCTCCTGTAACTCCCTTGCCAACTTCCCGTGGAGTTTCTTCTGACACCATTGCCAGCCTTGAGTCTAAAATTGAAAAGAAATTTGATGTGTTAGCTAACAAGATTATGCAGTTAGGTTTATCGGTAAATTCTTTCATAGAAAAGACTTCTAGTGAAGTGAAAAGTGTCAGTGCTGTGCAATCTTAGGGGGTGGCTGTTTGTCCCGATAGTTCTCTTAGACGAAGGTCCCTGTTCTGCTCCCCCGCCCCGGGGAGAAGACATACCGGAGGTCCAAGGGAGACTGTCGGGTTTGCCCACAGACAGTCGCTTCCTCCGTCGATCCTGTAGTGCGACAGCAGGATTCAACTAAACGCCATTGGATAGGTGTGCTGTTCTGTAATCAGTTATCGACAGAGTCGAGTGATTCGTTGCCGATTAGACGCCGTAAGTGGCGTGATTCTTCAGTCTCGCGTCCGTTGAAGAGACGTTCGACTGAAGAGGTGTTCTCTCCACCCCCTGTGAAGAGGAACAGAGAAGTAAATAACTCTCGCCCGTCATGTAGCATAGCTACATGGACTTCTCCTCGTATTCTTACGACAGCGACAGCCACCTTCGACTCGATTGTGGAACGACCGATTCTGAGTTCGTCGAGATCTTCGACTCATCAAGCTGTCGAAAGTTTACCTTCGACTTCGCATGCGACAGATAATTTGACTGGCGCGAGACCTCCGGTGTCGATCGTGTCGAAGTCCACAACCCCAGTTGCTATGACTTCAACTCAAGAAGATGAGAATCTAGTTCCTTTACGTCGACAGTTGTAAGAGCTGATGAACTGGATGAAAGAAAGCAAACAATGTACGAAGAACAATGAGTCGAATCAAGAACCCTCTCTGTCGCCTATCTCTTCGCATGACGAGGAGGACTTAGAAGTGGACTCTATCCCTCTCTTGTGCTATTCGAAGCTTTTACGCTACCTTCTGGACATGTACCCGGATTACTTCGTAGCAGCCGCTCCCAGGTCGCCTGCTTTCATCTTCCTGATGAGAAGGAAGAATTTCGATCCTCTTCTCGTACTTTCCAAGGCTGCTAAACGTTCGCTTCGTGATATAGAAGACTGGTTGAAGTTCTAGAGAGAGCATGGGAAAGCAACTTTCGCCTATCCTCCGTCAAAACTTGTTAAGAAGAGGCATAGGTTCTACGTAACCGGAGAAGCCCCCTCTATGGGAGTGTCTGCCTCCTCCCAGGGGGATTTCTCTGGCCTGGTGGATGCAAATAGGAGGTCCGCATTTTTAGCAGCTAAAATATTCTTTACATCGCCCGAGTTGGACCATTTGGTAAAGAATAAATTCAAGATTTTAGAGATTATGAGCTTCTTGGACTGGACGATCGGAGCCCTCGCTATGAAAATAGAGGACTGCCCTACTCTCCAGGAGGACCTGGCATCAGACTGGCTTGGGGTTTTGTCATGTGCCGACAAATCAGTTCGGGATGGTTGCAATGAGCTGGCCTTTCTCTTTGCATTTGGAACTCTCAAGAAAAGACAGCTCTGGTGTTCTTTTGTTTCGAGAGGAGTTGCTTCACCTCAGAAGTCTGCCCTTTTGTTTTCTCCTCTCGACAAGGATCATCTGTTTCCCGAAGAAACAGTGGCCAAGACACTTTCCGCACTGGAAAAGAAATCTACTAATGACTTACTTGCTCAGTCTTCTAAGTGAGTTAAACCCTTGACTGTGACGCCTACCACCTCGGAATCACCGTTGCAGAAGAAACCCTTTCGAGGGGGTAGGTCTAGACCGTTTGTCAGGCCTTGATCGAATTTACGACACCCGACCAAGTCCTCGACCAAACCCGACACGAAATCGTCCAAGTAATCCTTCAGTCCTTCATGCTCCGGTAGGGGGCAGACTAAGCCTCTTCTGGGAGGATTGGAGTCGCAGAGGGGCAGAGCCCTGGGAGACCCAAGTTCTCCGTTTCGGTTACTTCATTCCTTTCAAAGACACTCCACCTCTGTCCAATGTTCCCATTACATTACCTGCCTACTCCAGGCTCGGAGAAATTTGTAGCTTTAACCCGAGAATATCTGGATACTTAACTTATGGAACAAAGTCATACTGTTCGTCTTACGATGCAATTTAAGGCCAAAATTTGACTAATGCGTCTCATTGGACGCTAGTTTTTCCCTCAGGTTAGATGGCGTAAAATTTAGCGATTCCATTCGTTTTCACTCTTTTTCATAGGTATTACGAACCTTACACTTTATACACTTTATTAATCTTTTGTCGGTGTGAAAACAACAGTAAATTAGCTCTTTCATGCTATTACTTTCTTTTACCACGGCTGCGTTTGAATTATACAAAAGCTTGGGACTTCTATCCAGGTTGCTGATGCACATAATTTTGCCTTATCAGCTTCAGCTACATTTATAACACGAATACAGTAATTACCGTCGCATGCGGATGAATGGAATAAACGAATGTTGCTATCGGATTCGATTACTGTCGCACGCAGATCAATACAATAAAGTAATGTTGCTATAGGATTCGATCGTATTAGCAACAAGTTCTCGTTCGGTTGTTCATCGCTGTACGCAGTTATACGAGTATATTATCATTAAGATAATACTTTTTAACTTAGAAGAAGGTGCAAATTTATAGAGGTGGAGATGTTAGATGATTGTAATTCTCTCTCTCTCTCTCTCTCTCTCTCTCTCTCTCTCTCTCTCTCTCTCTCTCTCTCTAATTTTCTATTTCATATCTCTCATATTCATTCTATCTCATCCATTTTCCACCCTCTCCTAACACTTGACTCATTGTGCAACAGAGAGATTTTTCTTCCTGTTACACCTTTTGAAACACTTTTCTGTCAATTTCCCTTCAGCGCTGAATGACCTCATAGGTCCCAATACTCGGCCTTTGGCCTAAATTCTATTTTAAACCCAACAATCTCGCTGTCTGATGCACGATGCTGCCTACGCCAGCTGCGCGAGAGATATAGGAAAACCTTTTTTTTTTTTTTTTTTTTTTTGCAATGTAGTGCCAATTTTAAATACTAACCCCATCGTAAATCGAATTAACGCAAGTCAATTACTGTAGCTTCAATACGGACTGTATTCATGATCACGTCTTTAATAATTTTCCTGATTTTCTAATGTTTCTCAGATTATCGTTGAGAACAGAGTCTGTCTAGTTTTCTCTCTTGCCCAGTTTTTCTGTTAAAACTTATAAATGTCTTTACACAATCTTCTTTAGCTGCTCTTTCTTCGGATGTCGCTTCGGAGTCTTCTCGCTCATCCTGTTTTTTATTTGCCAATATCACAGCAGAACCAGAGTTTTCATCGTTTCATCCTGAAATTTGGAGATGATTTCAACCTCTCTCTCTCTCTCTCTCTCTCTCTCTCTCTCTCTCTCTCTCTCTCTCTCTCTCTCTCTCTCTCTCTCTCTCTCTCTGTAGCTTCAATACGGACTGTATTCACGATCACGTCTTGAATAATTTTCCTGATTTTCTAATGTTTCTCAGATTATCGTGGGGAACAGAGTCGGTCTAGTTTTCTTTCTCACCCAGTTTTTCTGTTAAAACTTATAATGTCTTTACACAATCTTCTTTAGCTGCTCATTCTTCGGATGTCGCTTCGGAGTCTTCTCGCTCATCCTGTTTTTTATTTGCCAATATCACAGCAGAGCCAGAGTTTTCATTGTTTTTCAATCTCTCTCTCTCTCTCTCTCTCTCTCTCTCTCTCTCTCTCTCTCTCTCTCTCTCTCTCTCTCTCTCTCTCTCTCTCTCCGGGGTTAAAGGAATTAATTTTGGAGGGGCTGCCTTTGTAGCACCTTCACGGGTCCTGTAGTTCTCAGGCTGCTGGTGTTGATGCTTCAAGGAGGTATCCGCAACTCTGTATTTTCATCCTTGCTGGTTTTGAGACGTAATATGTCCTCCGTAGTTCTTGAGGGGGCTACGGCAGTTGGAGATTCATCTGCACCATCGTTGACTGTATCGATACTGGTTGTGTCACCACCCACTCCTTTCATAGGGTAGTTAGTAATCTTCCTTCTTCGTTCCCATTCATATACCTTAGGTGTGTGAGACGTAACGTGCTTACTGCGGTAATTGCTGGGGGGCTACGGCCGTTGGCAGTTCGTCTGCATCGTAGTTAGCTCCTTTTGTGCCCTCGGCCCCCTTTCTTAGGGTAGCTGGTAATTTCCTTCTGCGGCTCCCATTGGTTCCGCAGTTCGTAACCCGTTATTAAAGCACTATGTACCGCACACTTGGTTCTCCACCTGCACAATGTCGGCGCTAGGTGCTCCGGTGGTTACTCGTAGTGACTTCTCTCTCTCCTTCTTCTTATTTTCTCAACTTTTTCCTGCTGCTTTTCTGTTCTACCTTAAGGGTTTTCAATGTGGGTTCGACCTTGATTCCATGTCTACTGGGAGTACTTCTTTCCCTCACTTGCTCCGGACTCCAGTCTAGGTTTAGTATTGGTAACAGGCGTTAGTTGGATCGCGTTTTGCGACCTCTTCGCTCTTAAGGGGTGCTGCTCGCCTATTGTAGTCGACCCGGTCTCGTGTCATAGTCACTGGTGAGTGCTGAGTTTCGCAGTCAAGTGAGACTGGTTCAAGGTTAGGTCATAGTCTTGGTTGGTACACGTTTAGCGCAACAGTATGGGAGTGACTCACAGGGGTGGGCATTCATCACTAAAGTATATTCGGCTCAGGCGTAACGTTATCGTCACTGGGTAGTGAGGGTATGCGCAGTCGAGTGACTAACTCTTACAGGTTTTGCGGAACTGGTGCCAATTCGCTCTTGTGAGGGGGTGGACAGCGGTCGGACAGCAGGGGTTACATCATCATGTCTGGGGGTAATGCGGGCTGCGCAGTCGAATACGACTTGCACAGGAGTTTATCATCTTCTTATTGGTATATCGTTGCGCAATCATATTGGTAGGCTCAGATATGATGGGATCTTTTATGTCGTTTGGTATCGAGCAGCCAGGCGTAGTAGGTTCCGGGTTCTTGGGTGCTGCTCTTGTGGATGGTTCGACTTTTCTCCTTTTTCCTGTTCCGGTGTGGCCGGACAGGTCTGACAGAGGATAGATACCTTTGAAGAGAGACTCATTTGCTAGTTGTGGGTTTTTGTTTCTCCGGCGAAGGAAGCGAGTATAACGGATTGTGGACTTTGTCCATTCTCTCTTTCTGCATTCCAGGCTCCGGAGGAATCTCAGTTAATTCAAGTAATGTTTGATACGTTGTATTCAACCAAACCAGCATTCTCTCAAACATCAAGTAGGCTGATCTGGTTTCGGCGAGTCGGGCAGTTTTTGGGGAAGGACTTAAGCTAGCATCACTTTCTGTATGAGGTAGCGGGTAACTCCTCTGCCGGAGTCCAACTTCCGCTTTACGAGTCAGTTGAGGTTTTTCTCTATTGAGTTCCTTCATTGATTCGAGTGGTAGGGGTTACGGATCATGAGGCTCGTATTTGGAAGACACCTTTCACAGCCAGTGGGAGGCCTTGTCCCATTCTGTGTGGATGTGGTGAGTTGATTGGTGTTTCTCTGAGCCTGGACTGTTTGACAACCTCTTCACTTTGGTTTCGAGGGGGTTTGCATACCAGACTAACATTTCTGAGGGTTATGCTATGTTCTTGTCAAGGAGAGGAGGCACTATTGTTAAATCATTGCCTCAGCGCTATCTGGACACTCATAAGAAGGGGTTCTTAGTCAATCCAAGGGCGCAAAGTATCGCGGAGGGCTACCCTTTGGTTTCCGGAGCAATGTTTCGCTGTCGGCGATTGTGTAGGTGGTTATTTGAGAGTCATTGTGGTTTTTCACAACACCGTACCTTAGGGAATTTCAGTTTCTTCAGAGAGGTTACTCGCGGGGTCCTGTCGTTGCGGTAACTCAGTTTTATAGTTGGCTTGGTAGAGTTAGGGTGTTAGAAGTTTAGGGAGGCAGTGACAGTCTAAATAAACTTCAGGGTGTTAGAAGTTTAGGGAGGCAGTGATAGTCTAAATGAACTTTATGGTGTTAGAAGTTTAGGGAGGCAGTGGTAGTCTAATGAATGTGATGGTAATTGCTTCATAGGAAAGAAAGATAAAGGAAAGGAGAACGCATTTTCGAGAAGTTCGCCAGTAAGGAGGCTTTCGCTCCCGTGTTGGAGGCGCTTGTTCTAGAATCGGCAGGAGTGTTGTGGAACTCGTCGGGGCACATGAAGAAAACGCCCCCGCGATTTCCTGATGGCAATACCTACCCGTCCTAGATTCATCTAAAGAAGTTCTTAGAAATCCCTGGAGTCTGTTGATGGCTCAGGCCGTAGGCCTCCGCCCCCCAGAGTGCCGTATAAATACGACGAACGAACTTTGGAGAGCAGTGATCGTAGAAGAGAGGAAGAGATCGTGAGATAGAGAGAGATCGTAAAAGAGAGACTCCAGTTAGTCACAGAGAGATATCCTCAGTAAGAGCCACAGATCAGATTATCAGTGAGAGATCAGCAGCAGCAGAGATCATCCGTGAGATACGAGAAAAAGGAACCAACGAAGGATCAGAAGAGTTGTTCAAGAGTTGGTTGGATATTGGTCTAGTCGTCTTCAGGAGTGGACGAATTATCTCGTGTTATCTCGACGTCGAGCAGACTTCAGAGGAGAAAAGGTCCTGCTAGGGGTTTTTGGTAGTTCCTGCCTTTCAAGTAGACTAGTTTCTGCAATACGGAGTCAAGAGGACGTCTGCAATTGCCGCTCTACTTTTGGAGAAGCCATCGCTTTAAATTACCAAATTGACTAGCAAGTATTTGAATTGCCTCACTGTTCCCCCAGTTCATGCAGTGTAAGATTCTATCTTTCATACAATCAACTTACCTGTCAGATATATACATAGCTAAGACTCCGTCGTCCCCGACAGAAATTCAAATAAATTCGCGCCCACTCGCTACAGGTAGGTCAGGTGATCTACCGGCCTGCCCTGGGTGGCAGGACTAGGAACCATCCCCGTTTTCTATCATATTTTCTCTGTCGCCGGTGGTATCAACATTGTTTGTTATTACCTCCTGACTTGGATTCTTTTTTCAACAATTGATCAACGTTTTTTCGACTTTTTGGGTGACGTATTTGGATCGTGTTTTGGCATTCGCTACTGTGGACTGTTTTTGGAATAACTCTTTTGGATTTTTCTCAGTATGTCTGATTCTAATGTGAGTGTGAGAATGTGTGTGAATGTAGGCTGCAGGGTGAGGATACCGAAAGCTTCGGTTGATCCTCACACTGATGCCGTAAATGTAGGGGGGTGCAGTGTTCTGCTATTAACACTTGTAAGGAATGCGAGGGTTTGAATGCAGAAGAATGGAAAGACTTTGACTCTTATTTGAAGAAGTTAGAGAGGGATAGAGTTAGAAGACTGAAAGGTTGTGAATTCAAGGCCTATTGAGCCTTTCATGATAATTCTAACCCTACTACTGTAGATTCTCCCTATAAATCTCATTCTCAGAGTGTCTTTTCGGATTCGGCATCGGAAATCGCCAATCTGAAAGCGACGATTCGAGACATGAAGTCCAAGATGGCGGACTCGAAAGGTAAGGCTAGTGATAGTGAAAATTTTAGTGAAGTGAGCCCTATCAGTGTTGTGGAGGGGCGCTTTGATCGTCCCTGCGGCGCTCCCAGGCCTAGACCTCTTCCAAACCAAGCTCACATGCCCAGAGGAGAAGGAAAGTCGAAAGCCTTAAGGAGGTCGTGGGGAATCCCCAACGGTCAGACGTCCCTTCAGCTAGCTTGGCTTCATGGCAGCCAGCTCAAGGGCGCTATAGAAAAAGCGTCCTTCGCGAGTGTTTCTCGTCTCCCTCTCCCTCACCTAAACGAGGGTGGGAAGGAGTCGAACTTATCGAGACCGCTGAAGCGTCATATGAAGCAAGACATTGATTCTAGCCCGGAGCGCTTCTCGGATGACGCCCCGTCTGCTATTAAGAAGGCGAATCAAGTGGCGTCAACGTCATCTGACGCTTATGAGGAAGTACCCCATCATGCTTCTTCCCCGAGTGATGACGAGAGCGTCAGGCACTAGACGTAGGAGAAGCGTCAAGGAAGATCATTATGGCGGTTCAGGAACAACTGTCATCTCTTGTGGGAGTTTTGTTTTAGCGCCCCGTCGGAAGGACGTGACGCTTCCTATTAAGAAGTCTCGTCCTCTCGCACCTGCTCGGAAGACGTCTTTTAGAAGTGAAGCGTCAAATCAAGAGGATCTTAGACGTGACGCTCCGTTCCAAGATTGTGACGCCGAGTAGGAAGCCCTTAGAAAGCGAAGCGTCTTCCAGACGCGAAGCGTCATCTAAACGTCAACAAGAGACGTCATACATGACGCTCGGAGAGCGGGAAGCGTCATACAAGACGTCTTCTAAAGCGCGAGAGAAGCCGCAGGTTGTGACGCCTTCCAACGTCGATCAGAACGGGAAAAAGGAAAGACTTTCATTCCCTTAGCCCCTCTCCGATCAGGAGTTTGTCTCCCCCAGAAGAGGAAAGGGTTCGAAAGGAGAACAGAAACTCAGGATATCACGAGTTCGAACGAAAACTCGGATGATGACGATCATGGAAGAGAGGGCTTGTCCAACTATAAGGTGTTGACTACCCTGCTTCTGGAGGAATACGGAGACGAGTTGACTCCGGCTGCTCCTCCCTTCTCCGCGCGTCGCTCTTTGTTTTCGAGTGCGAAGGCGAAGAAGCCTTCGTCTTTTCTGAAGATGAAGCCCACCATCTCGATGAAGCGGGCTTTACACCGCTTAGAACGCCTGGATGAAGTCGAAGAAAGACTTAGCCAGGACAGTATTTTGCATGCCTCCAGCAAGGTTAGCTGGGAAAAGAGGTATATGGTACAAGACGGGGGAGGATATGGGTATCGCTCTCCTTCTACTACAGAGGCAGACTTTTCGACGTTAGTTGACGCTTCAAGGCGTCCTAGTCTTAATTCTGCTCGCATTACTTGGAGTATTCGGAACTGGATCATCTCCTCAAGGGACTTTTCCATGTATTGGAAGTCTTCAACTTCTTAGATTGGTCCCTTGGGGTGATGTCCAAGAAAGCTCACGATTCGCAGGGAATCGAACCTGAAGCCCTGTTATGCATTTTGTCGTGCATCGACAAAGCAGTACAGGATGGATCTTTGGAAGTCTCTTCATTATTTGGAGCAGGTCTTTTGAAGAAAAGGAGTGTATGGCGCCTTCTTAACAAAGGCAGTCTCGCATGCGCAGAGGGCAGCTCTACTATATGCACCTCTTTCGGACTATTGTTCCCTTCTAAGTTAGTGAAGGACGTTAGCTCACTCTTTAACTGAGAAGGCGACAGGATCTTCTGACGCAGTCAGCTAGGAAGAAGAAACCTGCTTTAGTGTCGGACAAGAAAGACCTAGCACTTCTAGGCAGCCCTTTCGAGGTGGTCCGATCTCCAGACCTCCCGCAAGAAGGAAGGCTCCAGAGAGAAGAGGTAGGTCCGCCTTTCGTCCCTTTAAAAAGGGCAAATGAAACATTTCTCCTCCAAGCACCAGTAGGTGCCAGGCTCCTGGAATTCGTGGAGGCCTGGACACTAATAGACGCAGACGCGTCTTCACTAAATATCATAAGGAAGGGATATCGTATCCCTTTCCTGAATACTCCGCCCCTAACGTCAATACCAAGGGAACTATCAGCCAAGTACAAGGATCCTGTGCTGAGGGATACTCTTCGATCGATGGTGGAACAAATGTGGGACAAGATGCAGTAGAACTAGTACTGGATCAAAAACTCCCCGGGGTTTTACAATCGCCTTTTTCTAGTGGCGAAAGCCTCGGGAGGCTGGAGACCAGTACTAGACGTCAGCGCTCTGAACAAATTTGTTCAGAAGGAGAAGTTCTCCATGGAGACTTCTGCTTCAGTCCTAGCGTCATTACGACAAGGAGATTGGATGGTGTCTCTAGATCTCCAAGACGCCTACTTTCACGTCCCGATCCACCCTTCGTCGAAGAAGTACCTCCGTTTCATGACGGGGGGAAGGATCTTTCAGTTCAGAGCCTTGTGTTTCGGCCTGTCCACAGCTCCTCAGGTCTTCACAAGCCTGATGAGGAATGTGGCGAGATTTCTTCATCTCAAAGGAGTGAATGTCTCGAGTACCTAGACGACTGGCTCATCAGGCAGATCGGAGAGACAGTGTTTGGAGGACCATAAAGTTAACTCTGGATTTGACCAAGGCGTTGGGATTGCTTGTGAACCTCGAGAAGTCTCAGATGACCCCCAGACAGACCTAGTCTAATCGGGGATTCGGATGGATTCTCGGGGTTTTCGAGTTTTTCCTTCGCAAGAGAGAACCGCAAAAGGTTTGAGGATAATCTCTCTCTTCTTAGAGAAGCAGCAAACGTCAGCGAGGGAATGGTTGAGCCTTCTGGGGACGCTTTCCTCGCTGGAACAATTCTTCCCTCTCGGAAGACTTCATATCCGTCCACTTCAATTCTTCCTCAAGAAGTCTTGGAGCTGGAAAAACGGACAACTGTCGGACGTTTTTCCCATTCCAGTGGAGGTAAAGGCACACCTACAGTGGTGGTTGCTGCCTCTGGAAGAGAACAAAGGGATCTCTCTAAGATCACAGAACCCAGACCTAGTGTTGTTCTCCGACGCGTCGGAGACGGGTTGGGGAGCGACATTAGGCTCGGAGGAAGTGTCAGGCACCTGGGAACCAGCACAGGTGTCCTGGCACATAAATTGCAAAGAGCTCTTCGCCGTACACCTGGCTTTGAACGAGCCTAGAACCTCTGGTGAGAGACAAGGTAGTACAAGTAAACGTGGACAACACCACCGCACTTGCCTACATTCGGAAACAGGGAGGGACACACTCCTCGTTCCTTTACGAACTCACGAGGGACCTATTACTTTGGACGTCTCACAGGAACATCTCCCTGCTGGACAAGGTTCGTACAGGGAGTAAGGAATGTGAGGGCGGACAGGCTCAGCAGGAGGAACCAGGTCCTTCATACAGAATGGACTCTGCACGAGGAAGTGTGTCGCGATCTCTGGTCTCTGTGGGGAACTCCTCATGTGGATCTATTCGCAACATACATTTCAAAAAGGCTCCCAGTGTTTTGCTCGGTCGTGGAAGACCCAAGAGCAATTATGGTAGACGCCTTCCTGCTAAACTGGTCTCGACCGTGGAGCGTACGCTTTTCCCCCATTCAAAATCCTGGGGTTAGTATTGAAAAAGTTGTGGCGTCAAAAGAGACGAGGATGACTTAATAGCCCCCTTTTGGCCGGCCCAGGAATGGTTCACGGAGGTGGTAGAGTGGGATCGTAGACTTTCCAAGACCCCTTACCAGAAAGGACGGATCTTCTCAAACAACCACACTTCAAGAGGTACCATCAAAACTCCCCGCTCTCGCTCTGACTGCCTTTCGACTATCGACAAGACTTGTCAGAGCGAGAGGCTTTTCTCGCGAAGTGGCAAGCGCGATCGCGAGAGCTCGCAGAACCTCCACTACGAAAGTATACCAGTCGAAGTGGGAGGTCTTAGAAGGTGGTGTAGAGCCAAGAAGTTGTCCTCCTCCTCTACCTCTATAGCGGAAAATTGCTGATTTCTTGCTATTCCTGAGAGTAAAATCTCATCTAGCCGTATCCACAATAAAGGGATACAGGAGTATGCTCTCGGCTGTATTCAGGAACAGAGGTTTAGATCTGGCAAATAACAAAGATCTCCACGATCTCATAAGATCTTTCGAGACTTCAAAGTCTAAGGAACAGTACCTCCGAACTGGAAACTTGGACGTATTGTCCTCAAATATCTGTCTTCGATAGATTCGAGCCATCCGCATGAGGCATCATTTAGAGACGTAACTAGAAAATGCCTATTTTTTCTTTATCGTTAGCGACGGCAAAAAGAATTAGTGAGTTACAAGCTCTGAAAGGATAAAGTAGGATCAAGGAGACTCGGCGATTTGCTCGTTTAAGACTCTGTTTTAGCGAAAAAACGAGAATCCCACGAATCCCTGGCCTAGGTCATTCGAAATCAAAGGAATGTCTAGTCTCGTAGGCAGAGAAGCAGAGAGGTCTCTATGCCCTGTTAGAGCTCTGAAGTTCTATCTTCAGAGGAAGCGTCAGTTGGGAGGCTCTAGACAAGGTCTTTGGTGCGCGGTAAAAAGACCCCACAAGACTGATGTCAAAGAACGCTCTAGCGTTCTTTGTAAGAAACGTCATTACGGACGCTCACAAGGTCTGTCCGGACGAAACAATTACAATTCTGATGGGTTAAAAGCTCATGAAGTACGAGCGGGTTGCGACGTCTCTCTCGTTTTTATAAGAATATGTCGCTTAAAAACATTTTAGATACGACATATTGGAGATGCAACTCAGTATTTGCATCTCATTACTTGAAAGACGTGCGTGTGACGTATGAGAAGTGCTTTTCTCTAGGTCCTATCGTATCGGCAGATACGATTCTGGGTACGGGAGCCGACACCAATCCTTAAAATGTATATACTGTTCTTTCTGTTTGGATATGGTCGAGAATCTCTTCGAACAATGGAGGATTCAGGCTCGCACGGGCGGCCGTCTATGTTGTTCATAAGAGAATTCTCGTCATATCCAATTAGTTGAGTATAATTTTTTTTTTTTGAAAAATTATGTATGTGTGCGTAGTGGTTTTTGAGTTACGGTGTTGTGACGAGTTCGGGGATAACTCGTAACAATCCTTAGTTCTAACACATGGTTAGGATCAGGTGGTGGCTCGGGGATCTTGTGTGCTCCTTCATAAGGTGTATTGTCATATAAGTGGATCAGCACCCATTGACAAAGTCCTTTTAGGCTCTGCTGAGTAACGTGGGTGGTAAGACCCCATCGGCAGACCCACAAGAACTCTTGGCCATAGATACATATCTCGCTAAAGTTTCTTGAGGTGATGCAGACTACTGGGCAAACACCCACCAAGTCTACCACCTATCAGGTAGGAACCAAGGTTTTATTTATACCTACAACATATGTTGTACCTGTCTATTCCATATAGTAGCTGTCTCTTACCCTCCACCGAAGGTGCCAATCAGCTATGTATATATCTGACAGGTAAGTTGATTGTATGAAAATGATATTGTTATGTTACAATAAAGTTTCATACATACTTACCTGGCAGATATATACAATTAAAGGCCCACCCAGCCTCCCCGCAGGAGACAGGTGGAAGAGAGAAAATATGATAGAAAACGGGGATGGTTCCTAGTCCTGCCACCCAGGGCAGGCCGGTAGATCACCTGACCTACCTGTAGCGAGTGGCGCGAAATTTGAATTTCTGTCGGGGACGACGGAGTCTTAGCTATGTATATATCTGCCAGGTAAGTATGTATGAAACTATTGTAACATAACAATATCATTTTTATGTAAATAGGAGATACCATTCTGCATTTACCTTTGTTAGTAAGCTTGTAAATAAACCTTTGTTGTGTTAGTGTTTCTTTCTATATTCGTATCCCCAGTTTCAACTGTTTGTGTTGATATATTTTTTTTTATTATTATTTCATTTTGTTCATGAATCTTACCTGCCAGATATATATATAGCTGTATTCTCCGAAGTCCGACAGAATTTCAAAACTCCCGGCACACGCAGTGGCGGCCAGGTGGTAGTACCCATTCCCGCCGCTGGGAGGGCGGGCGTAAGGAACCATTCCCACATTTTCTGTCAGATATTTTCTGTCGCCGGTGCAGACAAACAAGTGTTTTCTGCCACCTCCGTCATTGGATTTTGGAACTCTTTTGGTCACTTGAGTATCCCGATTGATTTTTGTTTATTTGATTTGGATCGGTGGTTAGGCATACGCTAATTGTGGGATTGTTTTTATTTTTGGCTTGATTTTTTCCTTAAACTTACGATGTCTGGATCTAGTTCGACTAGGCCAGAGTATGTTGTGTGGAAGAATGCAAGGTTAGGCTACCGAAAACTTCGGTAGACCCTCATACAGTGTGCGCGAATTGTAGGAAACATGTTTGTATGTTTGATGACTGCTGCAACGAGTGTGAAAATATGTCTGATTCTGCGTGGAAGGTTTATGAATCATAGGTACGTAAACTAGAACGTGATAGTGTAAGGAGGTCTTCCTCCAGGCGTGTAACACAAGTTACCCGTCCAGTAGAATTTATCCCTCCAAAGACCGGTGATGCCTTCGGGCCCTACAATAGTGTCTTTGGAGGGTAATACCCTATCTGTGATTCTTAAATCTTTGCGTAGCCTGGAATCATGTTTGCATTGGAAAGTTTTAGAAGTATAGTGATAATGCCATGAGTGTTCATTCTATCGCGTAAGCGTATAATTTCTCGTTGACAAAACACTACCGCGTGATGGCTCTCCCTACCTCGGCGAGGCAGAATGTAGTAGGGAGGTAGCTGTCCAAGTGTCTAAAATACTCTACGTTTGTTCATAAAACTTACCAGTCAGATATATATATATCTGCCAGGTAAAGGTGAACAAGCGTTGTTGTATCATAGTAATATTATTTTTGTTGCTTAAGTCGTATTACTATCAAGCGGTTGTATGGTTCAAGTTATATACTCATACCATAGTTACTCCTACGGAGGACAACCGAGAGTACGATTATTCTTATTACATTTAATCGGTTCTCCCTGCAACTATTCAGGGGTTGCCGGTTTCCCTATTTTTAAACATTTAAGGTATTGTTATGACAATACCAAGTTAGCTTTTTATATTTAGCAAATTCGGTTTCGCTTAAATATACCAGTTTGATGGTTTTTTGTTTCTGCTCTAGAATGATAGTAAACCTATTTCATTTGTAGAATGGTGTAGGTGGCAACTCAGGCAGAGCAGTGCGAGAACGACAAAACGTTCTCTGAGTCTGCTGTCACTAATGCCAGTGCTCAGTTCCATCTGATTGTCTGCCATGCACGGTAGGTTACGTCTCTCTCTCTCCTGCGGGATTGACGGACTAACCGTATTTCTACCCTACAATCACGGCCTTAGCCTCGGGTTGAGGGGAATTCTAGCATACATGACTGAACATCTTCACTTTGCGAGAAGTTCATAAAAAAAAAAAAAAAAAAATAAATAATAAATAAATAAATAATAAAATAAATAAATAAATAAATACATATATGTGTATGTAGTATGTGATATATATATATATATTATATATATATATATATATATATATATATATTATAATATATATATATATATATATATATATATATATATATATAATATATATATATATATATATAGATATATATATATATATATATATATATATATGTAGTATGTAGTATGTATGTATGTATGAGTATGTATGTATGTATGTATGTAGTATGTATGTATGTATTATGATATATATATGTGTGTGTGTGTGTTTGTATGTATGTATATGTGTGTGTGTATGTATATATATATGTATTAGACCTTTTTCGGTTCTGTTTACCGCAAGGTAACAGAATTCTGTCCGAGTCTACAGCGGCATAGCACACATGATTTCCCTCGAAACAAGAATGATGTGCAAGAGATGCAGTCAATTAGCTCGCCGAGAGTCCCTGCTCGATTATGAGGGGAGGGACTCCTCCGCTGCCAAATACGACAGCGCCGAGCGTGACGCTCGGCAGGATGCTCGGCTGGACGCACAACGTAATGCTTCTTCAGACATTCGCCGAGAATCAGAGAATAGTAATGGATCTCAGGAAGGAGACTTTTAGGAAGAAACAAATGAACAATCTTCTACAGTGTCTTCAGATTACTCCTGTTTAAGTGAAACGCAGCCTTATTAGGGAAGGAAACATGCTCGGTGAGGGAATGAATGAATTGCAGGGGACCATTTCCTCGCTGGAGAAGTTTGTTTTCCCTGAATAGACTGAAATTCACACCTCTCCAGTTTTTCCTGCAGAAAAACTGGAATAGCATAGATGATCTAGAAATGATTCTGAACATCTCTCATAGTCAAGATTCATCTATAGGTGATGTCATGGCTCATAATCTCATAGAATTCGAATCTTGACAGATTACTTTTGTCTTCAGAGACGTCCTCTCCGCGCAGGATTTGGAACTCTCGGAGGGTCTCGCTCCCTCTGAGGAGAACGAAGACGCTATATGTCGCACAGGCGGCCGTCGTCTTTGGTTCCTCAGAGGGGGATGCTTCTCGTCCGTTAGCTCCTTCTGCTTTGCGGTCGTCTCCTGGGCAATGGAAGACTTCCGCAGTAAAAGAGAGCTAAGATGTATGATGTATGTCGCACAAGCGGCCTTCGTCTTTGGTCTCAGGGAGGGGGACGCTCACGTCCTCTCTCTTTTCTGCTGTGTTGCGATCTTCACCGGACGAGGAACGTCTCCGATGAGTATGCTTTTGAGCGGCTTCGGTCGCTCCAAAGATATATCCTTGGGCGGTCCATGTGAGAAGGAGGAGGGCTTCCCCTCGCCCATCGTCTTCTCAAAGGATCAGCCCTTTGCCTGAGAAGGAATGTTCTCCATCGAAAAGGATGATTGTGTCTTTGCAACAACAACTTGTTTTTCGTTTGATTGCAGTGAGAAAGGCAAAGCCACATTCGCGAGAGGAAGGATGATAGGCTGCCAATCAAGAGTCCAGGCAGTCCCCTTCTCCTTCTCCTCGTTCCGCTCTTTTGGCAGTTGCCTTGCTCTCTAGATTTCATGCAGCTCTCCAGAGGTTGTCTAGAGAGCACGGTTACCATCTTCCCGAACGTGTGTCACTTGAGAAGAAGAAGAGGTCTTGGTTCGATGGCTTCGAGCCTCTTTTGAAGAATAGTTTCAACCTGCAGCCCCTCAGTCTCCTCCTTCGCAATTGTTATCTTCGAAGGACGACTGGCTCATTCATGCCTCCACTCAAACGCGGTGTCTGAAGGATTTTCAAACAACTTAATTGTTGGTGAAGTCCCTGGGACTACTGGTGAATTTCGAAAAGTCACATCTGATCCCAACCCAATCCATCGTGTATCTGGGGATTCAGATGGATTCAGTGGCTTTTCGAGCTTTTCCGTCCCAGGGACGTCAGCAGCAAGGCTTAGACAAAGTGTCAGCCTTCCTAAGGAAAGATTCGTGCTCGGTGAGGGAATGGATGAGTCTAACTGGGGGGGACCATTTCCTCGCTGGAAGAAGTTTGTTTCCTTGGGGAGACTGCACCTCAGACCGTTACAATTTTTTCTCAAGTACAATTGGAAAGAAAACAAGAATCTACACATGATCTTGGAAATTTCAGGAGAGGTAAAACATCACTTGAAATGTTGGCTAGATCCAGTGTAGCTGTCGGAGGGTGTGTCTCTCAAGCTTCAGAGCCCCGACCTAGTGTTGTTCTCCGACGCGTCCACCACGGGATGGGGAGCATCATTAGGGGGAAAGAAGTGTCAGGCACCTGGAGAGGGGAACAGGTGTCCTGGCACATAAACCTAAAGGATATGGCAGCCATCTTTTTAGCTCTCCAGTTTTTCCAAGAAAAAGTCTCTCATCGAATAGTCCAAGTCAACTCAGACAACACCACAGCTCTGGTGTACTTGAAGAAGTAGGGAGGAACACAGTCTCGGTCCTTTTTTGCTCTGGCAAAGGAGATCTTGCTGTGGGCAAGGGCACTGGACGTCATGATCCTTACGAAGTTTGTAGCAGGAGTAGAGAACGTCTGGGCAGATCTCCTCAGCAGACGAGGTCAACTTCTGCCAACCGAGTAGACTCTGCATCAGAAGGTATGCCAAGAGCTTTGGGGGTTATGGGGACGTCCACTCGTGGATATCTTTGCGACGTCCAGAACGAAGAGGCTTCCACTGTACTGCTCCCCAGTACTCGACCCAGCTGCAGTGACGATAGACACACTTCTCTCGGACTGGACGGGGATGGACCTGTACGCCTTTCCCCGTTCAAGATCTTAGGGGAAGTCATGAGAAAGTTTGCGGCGTCGGAAGGGACGAGAATGACTTTGTTCGCCCCGTTCTGGCCTGCGAGAGAGTGGTTCACAGAGGTCATGGCCTTCGTAGTAGACTTCCCGAGGACGCTTCCAGTAAGGACAGATCTACTCAGACAGCCCCACTTCGAGAGGTACCACAGAAGCCTCTTCGCTCTGAGTCTGACTGCATTCAGACTATCCAAAAGTTGGCCAGAGCGAGAGGCTTTTATACCTCAATGGCGAAAGCTATCACCAGTGCAAGAAGAGCGTTTTCCAACGCAGTGTACCAATCGAAGTGGACAGTCTTCAGGAGTTGGTGCAAGAAGAACGGCATTTCCTCCACCACGACCTCTGTGAGCCAGATTGCTGACTTCCTTTTCTGAGAAGGGATCTAAAACTTGCAGTCTACAATTAAGGGTTATAAGAGTGTGCTTTTAGTTGTCTTTAGGCACAGAGGCCTGACTTGGCAGGACAACAGAGCACCTTCACGATCTCTTGAGATCTTTCGAAACGATGAAGGTTTCAACAAAACCCAAGTTGCCGTCTGGCAACTTGGAGTTAGTTCTGAAGTTCCTCATGTCCAGTCCATTCGAACCTATGCCATGAAGTGCGAGCTTTTATGAATTCTTCTTGGTTCCATAACAATATGTCATAAAGGACATATGAGCTGTCACTTACGGGAGAGAATGCATTCTGTGTTGACCTCCCATTACACGAAGGATGTCAATTTAACCTACAAGAGATCCTTTTCTCTTGGTTATTCGTGTCTGCGGATACGTTGCTGGGATAGGGAGCCGACACTGATCCTTAACTAGTGAGTTAATTTTTAGTTTAACTTAGTGATTTTTATTGGGGTTTTTGAAAGGAGTTTGGGGATAACTCTTTTCAAATTAAGCGCTAACCCTCGTGTTAGGATCAGGTGATCAGGATCGGTGTTGTGCTCCTTAATTATGCTAATAGGCATAGGTATATGGTCATATGAGTGGATTAGCACCCATTGACAAATGCCAGTTAGGCTCTGCCGAGTAAGTGGATAAGACCCCATCGGCAGACCCACAAGAACTCTTACCCATAGGTCACATCCTCGCTGAGGCTCTTGAGACGAAGCAGACTCCTAAGCAATAGCTAGGAAGTCAACCCTCCATCTGAACAGATAGGAACCAAGGTTTATAAGAGGTCCTTCTGATAACTTGTGGTGTTCAATCAGGAAGCCAAGGTTACCAATGTCAAAGAATGCTTTGGCTTTTTTACTGAGGGACACCATCAAGGAAGTGCATTCATCCTGTCAAGACAGTGATATGAAAGTGTTGAAGGTGAATGTGCATGGACTGAGGGCTATTTCTACGTCGGTAGCCTTCCAAAAGAACATGGCACTCAATGACATCTTGAATGCCACATTTTGGCGTAGTAATTCAGTGTTTGCCTCTCACTACCTTCGTAGAAGGTGAGGATTACATACGAGAACTGCTACTCTTTGGGCCCATATGTCGCAGCAGACACTATATTGGGGACAGAGAGTAGCACTCTTCCTATCATTTAGAAAATAATATGTTAGTTTGGACTTTTTAATTTTATTTCTTTTTATTTTTTGTTTTTATTATGTTTATGTAGGTGTTTAGTTTTTTGTGGTCTTGGGTAGCCCGCCTTAGGCGGACTTCCCTCCATTAGCCTTGGTTATACGAAGTTTAACCAGATAGGCTAGGTCAGGTGGTAATGTTTTTGCTTCGCCCTCATAGTAGGGTAAAATGTTTTTGTCACAGTGTGGTCACGCCCCCGTTGACAAATCATCTGGAGCGCACCAGCTACATAGGTCACGTCCTTGCTGGCACCTCCAGTGAAGCATTAACAGCATTCGGTGTCTAAACAACACCTATATGATCTGTCACATTGTGGTCACGCTCCCCGTGACAGTTCATTAGAGCGCACAGGTCACGTTCTTGCTGGCACCTCTAGGAATGCAGTACCGAAATTGGAGGTCTTTAATATAGGATCTAGTTGCATTGTGGTCACGCCCCCGTTGACAGATCCTCTAGAACTCAACAGCTTCACAGGTCACTACCTAGCTGGAGTCTCTAGTAAAGCAGAAGCAGACTTGGGGAGGGTGACGGTACTCACGAAGTTCAGCTATGCTAACAGTTAAGGAACCAAAATATCAATCATATATATGAAATTGTTTCCCAAAATCGAATCTGTCTCCCCCTTCCTCCAAAGGTGGGATTCAGCTATATATATATCTGGCAGGTAAGATTCATGAACAAAATGATATTGTTATGATACAATAAAGTTTGTTCATACTTACCTGGCAGATATATATAATCAAAGTGCCCACCCACCTCCCCTCAGGAGACAGTGGCACTAGAGAAATCTGACAGAAAATGGGAATGGTTCCTTACGCCCGCCTCCCAGCGGCGGGAATGGGTACTACCACCTGGCCGGCCACTGCGTGTGCCGGGAGTTTTGAAATTCTGTCGGACTTCGGAGAATACAGCTATATATATATCTGCCAGGTAAGTATGAGCAAACTTTATTGTATCATAACAATATCATATCGAACCTGAAGCTGACCTCTCTCAGAGGCCGTAACATTGTGTCGAACCTTGGCCAGGATATTTTGACACCGTAACATTGTGTCGACCTTGCTTAGGCTATCAACACTTTTAACAGTTTGAAACTGGGAGGATATAGAAAGAATCAGAATGAGTGAGATGGTGAAAGAGTTTATTGAATCGGGTAAGCTCCTAGGTCTAGAGGGGAATGATCTCCGTGAATATGTGGAAAGGAAAGAAAGAGAAAAGTATGAGAGAGATGAAAGAGCGGCTGAGAGAGAAGAAAGAGCAGCTGAGAGAGAAGTGAGGAAAATGCAGCGAGAGGTAGAAATGTTGGTAATGCAACAAGAAGAGAGAGAGAAAGAACGTATGCATGAGCAGGAAGAGAGAGAGAAAGAGTGTATGCATGAGTTGGAAATTGCTCAGTTAAGGGAAAGTACTCGTAACAGTCGGACAGGCAATAACGAAAACGGAGCTGATAGGTTAGGTATGAGTACTGTGCTAAAATTAGTACCAAAGTTCGATGAGGAAGATGTTACGACATATTTCATGTGTTTTGAGAAGCTAATGGAACGAGTAGGTTCTCCTAAAGAAATGTGGAGTTTATGTTTGCAGTCAGTTTTGAGTGGTAGGGCGCTTACTGTGTATAGTTGCATGTCTAAGGAGGAATGTGATAATTACAATATCAAGAAAGAAACTGTTCTTAGCGCGTATAGGCTAGTACCGGAGGCGTACCGTAAGAAATTAAGAAATTTGAAAAAGGATGGAAATATTACGTATGTAGAATACGGTAAGAAGTTAGAAAGGCTGTTTTTTGATTGGTTAACTTCTGCTAAAGTTGATGATTTTGATAGTTTGAAGAACTTAGTGTGGTTAGAAAACTTCAAAGATAACGTATCCCCTGAGATTAAGCTTTATATAGAGGATAGGCGAGAAGTATCTTTTGCAGGAGCAACTAGGCTAGCTGACGGATATAGTCTAACTCATAATTTGAGTGTTAGTAAGAAACGAAACGATCTTTCGTCTGGTAGAGTACAAAGCAGTAAAGGTTTCAGTCCTAGTAATAGCAATGCGAGTAAAAGTGTCTATTCCTGTTATACATGCGGAAAACCTGGTCATACGTCTAAGGTTTGTAAGAGTAGAATGGCATCTAGTGGCTCAGAATTAACTTGTTTCCGATGTAATGGGAAAGGGCATTTAGCGAGGAATTGTGCAGTAGAAAGGAAGGACGGTAAGAAACCAGTGTCTCTAGTTAACCTTTCATCAAGTAGGGATGTTGTGATGAGAGAAACTAGGAAATTTTTTGGTGAATTTCTGTCGGAAGGCATAGTTTCCTCTCTTGGAGGAGTAGATTCGAGAGAAGTAGTCTTGCCTCGAGACACAGGCGCCGCTGTCTCACTGATTCGAAGAGAGTGTGTGCCGAACTGGGCAGAAATCAATGTGGAAGAGAAAGTTATGTTAGGTGGGTTTCCTAACACTTGTGTTCTTTGTCCTTTGTTGAAGTTGAATTTAGAAAGTCAGGTAGTGTCAGGAGAAGTGAAACTTGCCGTTGTGGACAGTTTGCCCGTTGAAGGCGTTGACATTATTGTCGGTAATGACTTAGCTATATCCAAGAATGTGAATCCTGTTATGAGGAATATCCCAGGCCCTGAAATGGTAGTAACTAGGTCGGGTTTAGATACAGACGTAGACTACGGTGATAATAAGTTCGTGGATTCGAAGGAAAGTAAGTTCGTGGATTCGAACGAAAGTAAGTTAGTGGATTCAAATGAAAGTAAGTCCGTGGATTCGAACGAAAGTGAGTTCTTGGATTCGAACGTGAGTAAGTTCGTGGATTCGAACGTGAGTGAGTTCGTGGATTAGAACGAGTGTGATAGAGGTAGCGAGGTTGATCTTGGCATGAGTGTGGCTGAGAGACCTAACTCTATGGTTGACAGTGATAGCCAAGGGGAAGGCGTAGCTGTCGAGATTAACGCAGTAAATCTAAGACCTCCTCAACAGATGTTGCATTGGAGGCCTTCGTCCACCTATGGAGTGCCTGTGTCTTCTTGGCCGCCCACTCTGTCCACGTCTGGTTAGCCTCCTTGGGCATAGTCCTCCATTTTTGCCTCCACCTGTCTGGGTTCAATTCGTAAGCCCCAAGGACTGCCTCTCGCACGAGGGCGAGATCGTGTCACTCATTCAGGGGAAGGGCCTTGAATGCAGTCCGCCCTTTGCCAGCGAGATGCTTGCCAAGGAGGAGGGCCACTTCCTGAGGGGTTGGATTGAAGTTCCTGAACACCTGCTCGACATGATTGAGCCAGGTGTTGGGTTCATTATCGTCCCAAACCATAATGAGGCCGCCCATGCTGTGGAGGTGAGAGGGCGCAGGAGGCGTGGGACTCGGGGGTGCCAGGGTGGCCTCTGGACTGCCATAGCCAGTTCATGTGCCCTTTTTTCTCCCTTTCAGCAGCTTGAAATTCTCTTTCAGCCGCTTCTCTTTCTTGCGCTTCTCTTTCAGCAGCTTGCGCTTCTCTTTCAGCCGCTTCTCTTCTTTCTTGTGCTTTTCTTTCAGCCGTTTGGTGTGCCCTTTCAGCTGCTTCTCTTCTTTCTTGTGCTTCCCTCTCCTTCTCCCGTTCGGTTGCTCTTTCTTGGGCTGCTTCCTTCAGCTTATCATTCACCCAATTGATCAGCTTTGCGCCCTCCAGCCCCAGGGCTTGTCCGGCTTCTGTGAAGGCCTTAGCCTCTTCCAGTGCTGCATTACTGACCACCTCCTCAGCCGTAAAACGCTAGTAGACTAGCCTGAGAATAATAGGGTGGAAAGTAGTGGCAAAATCAGCAAATGTCGCTAGAGGTATGCGGAAATGTTCGACGCAGACTTGGCAAGATGACCGTAAATACCTGCAAACACAGTTACTACTGGTGCGTAGCACGGCGGAAAACTCAATGCCGGTAAGGGATTTGGTAATAAATTTCGTAAAACAAAACTAAAGAATCTGGTCACGCAATTTACGGAATCCTCATGTGAAAAGGTAGCAAATGGAAATAGGGTGGAAAGTAGTGGCAAAATCAGCAAATGTTGCCAGAGGTATGCGGAAATGCTCGATGCAGACTTGGCAAGATGACCGTAAATCCCTGCAAACACAGTTACTACTGGTGGGTAGCACGGCGGAAAACTCACGCCGTAGAATCTCTGTAATTTACAGTTTGGCGGAGAACTGGACGTCGGTAATGGGTTTGGTAATGAGTTTCGTAAAATAGAATGAAAGAATCTGGTCACGCAATTCATGGAATCCTCACGTGGAAAGGTAGCAAAAGGATTTCGTAGAGGCGGAAACTCTATGCCAATATGGATTTGTATGGTAAAAGGGAAAATAAAATTTCAGTCACGAAATTCACGGAATCCTCACATGAAAAGGTTGGAAAGGGATGTTGTAAAGGCGGAAATTCAACGCCCGTACAGATTTGTTTAGGTTTTTAAAATGGAAACAGAAAAAAAAAGGAAAAAAAAAAAAAAAAAAAAATCAAAAAAAAAAAAAAAAAAAAAAAAGGAAAAAAAAAAATAAAAAAAAAGAAAAAAAAACAAAAAAAAAAAAAAAAAAAAAAGAAGAAGAAAAAAAAAAAAAAAAAAATAACAAATAGGAAAGTCATGGAACTCACGGAAATTCAACATGACATGTGACAAAGATGTCGTAAATGCGGAACCTCAATGCAATTACGGTTTTAGGAAAAAAAAAAAAAAAAGTCTGGTCACAAATTCACGGAACCTTCACGTGAAAACGTAGCCAAAAAAAAAAAAAAAAAATTAAGTAAATGTGGAACCTCACGCAATCACGATTTTGTAAATAAACGAAAAATCTGGTCACAAATTCATGGAACCTCACGTGAAAGCGTGTGATATAAAGAACGTTAATGTGGAACCTCAACGCAATTACGATTGTAAAATAAAATAAAAAATCTGGTCACGAAATTCACAGAATCCTCATGTGAAAACGTGGCATATACAGTTGATAATAAAAAAAATGGATATGGGATCTCCCTTTTGTTTGTTTTTTAATAGATATTGTCTCGAGGATGGAGACGGGAAGTTGATAAAATATATTCTTTTTCTTTGCTACTAATGCAAATCCCCTTTAACCTAGCTTTGCTGAGAAGACCCAGGATAACCTCTCTAACGCTATAAAATACACAGCTTTTTTCCCACCCCGTCTTTTCCTTCGCTCTCGCGAACCTAAAATCCTCCTGTCTGCGAACTTAAAACCCCGGAGAATTAAGCCGCACATGGCCCGTCTAGACAAACGATAGGGGGAGAATGAATCACCTCTGATTTCAAGGCCGGGCTGGCCCTTGTTCGAAATGCAAAAGTATTTGCCCTTATTTTGATTACTTTCTGGACAGAGAATAAAAAAAATAAAATGTTTGCCTTTAATTTTGCTTATCCTGATGTTAAGAATGTTTTATGCTAACACTTTGTTTTTCCTTTTCTGACTTATTGACTTGTCTATCTTTTGTAATGGATAGAGCAGGGATAGGTTTAGCCACGTGGCCGGGGGATTTAAAAATTCCTGTTTAAACCTGCGACGTTAGCCAGCAAGAGGGAGAGAGAGAGAGAGAGCTAGCGCGAGTTGTTTCACATAAAAAAATAACACATGAAAATACCTTTACACCGTGGGATTCGCGATTAACTAACAATTCACGATATCTTCGTTTTGAAACACTCCCTAACCTCTGTTCTTCATGCAATGGCACATAACATGAAAATTTCTCTCTCAATCTGGGGTTTATCAGCCTACACGTGGTCTCTTTTCAATCGCTACAAAGGCAGTCAGATTTTATATATCCCTAACTTGAATAACTGAAACAATTATAGCTTTGAACGGACAAAGAAAAATCTCTCTTTTTACGTGTACGTTATATATATATATTCTTTTATATGTTATGCGAAATCTGAACACACACTTAAAACATCCTATTCTAAGCTATCTAGGAATCTGAAAAAATGTTACACAATTCTACATGACATTTCAAAGAGGGGAAACATGCATTTTGAAAGTAGCAATATATAATACACATAAATTTTTACTTGACTGACCAACGTAAAACGATGGGCAATCCTTACAAGGAATTTTGTAAATGATGTTGTTATTTGTTACGGGACTATTCTTAATTAGCATATCTTTAATAGTATTGTTATAAGAGAACACTACATTAACATTAAACGATTTAAATATTGATTTTATGGTTTCAAATCCACGAAAGTAAGGTAAGCTAAGCATATTTTTAGGCATTTCTTTTTCATTAACCCTCTTACGCCGAAGTGGTAAAAAAAAAATTGTCTCCCGTGTGCCGGAGGTGTCTCAGAGTGAGCGCGGAAGCAGAAAAAATATTTTTTTCAAAAAATCACAGCGTGCTTAGTTTTCAAGATTAAGAGTTCATTTTTGGCTCCTTTTTTTTGTCATTGGCTGAAGTTTAGTATGCAACCATCAGAAATGAAAAATATTATCATTATCATATATAAATAATGCGATATATGATAGCGCAAAAACGAAATTTCATATATAATTGTATTCAAATCGCGCTGTGCGCAAAACGGTTAAAGGTAACAAGTTACTTTTTTTCGTTGTAATGTACACTAAATTGCGATCATTTTGGTATATAACACATTGTAAAACGATAAAAGCAACACAGAGAAAATATTATCACAAAATAATGCATGAATTTGTAACGCGCGGACGTAAACAAATATTTTTTTCAAAAATTCACCATAAATCTAAATATTGTCCTAGAGACTTCCAATTTCTTTCAAAATGAAGAAAAATGATTGAATATTACTATACTGTAAGAGTATTAGCTTACAATTGCAGTTTTCGACCATATCTGATGAGTTAGAGTTGACCGAATGTCGAATTTTTATATATATATATTTTTTATATGCAACCTTCAAATATTTTTTGTTTTATTCTACATGAAATTGCGCACATTTTCATATATAAAACTCTATGAAATGCCTAATATGAAACGGAGCAAATATTCCGAGAATGGTACGTACGCATTTCGGAGATTTGTGGCGGGGAATCCGCGCGCGGAGGGAAGGAAAGATTTTTTTTAAAATTCAACTCCAATAAATCTAAACATTTTGCTAGAGACTTCGAATTTGTTTCAAGATGAAGATAAATGACTGAATATTACTAGACTGTAAGAGTTTTAGCGTACAATTGCGTTTTTCGACCATTTCGGTAGAGTCCAAGTTGACCGAACGTGGTTTTTTTTCTATTTATCGTGATTTATATGCAAATACTTCAAAAATGAGAAAAGCTACAACCTTCAATTATTTTTAGTTGTATTCTACATGAAATTGCGCACATTTTCATATATAAAACTTTATGTAACGGCTAATTTAAAATGGTGCAAACATTACCACAATCGCACGTATGATTTTTTCGGAAGAGTTACCGCGCGGACGTAAAGAAAATGTTATTTTTTTCATAAATTCACGATAAATCGAAATATTGTGCTAGAGGCTTCCAATTTGTTGCAAAATGAAGGTAAATGCTTGAATATTACTAGAATACAAGCGTTTTAGCTTACAATTGCGTTTTTCGACCATTTCAGTAGAGTCAAACGTTGAGACCGAGAAGGTTGAAATTTTGGCAATTATCGTTATTTATATGAAAATATCTCAAAACTGATAAAAGCTACAACCATGGGTTGTTTTTAGTTGTATTGTGTATGAAATTGCGCACATTTCCATATATAAAACTTTATATAACGGCTAATTTTAAAATGGTGCAAACATTACCACAATCGCATGTATGATTTTTTTCGGAAGAGTTACCGCGCGGACGTAAGGAAAAAGTTTTTTCATAAATTCACCATAAATCGAAATATTGTGCTAGAGACTTCCAATTAGTTGCAAAATTAAGGTAAATGATTGAATAATACTAAAATATAAGAGTTTTAGCTTCCAATTGCGTTTTTCGACCATTGCGGTAGAGTCAAAGTTGACCGAAGGTTGAAATTTTGGTAATTATCGTTATTTATATGAAAATATCTCAAAACTGGTAAAAGCTACAATCATGAGTATATTATTGTTGTATTCTACATAAAAATGCGCACATATTCATATATAATACTTCATGTAACGGCTAATTTACAATGGTACAAAAATTATGTCAAAGTGACGAAATAATTTCCGAGATGTGTCACAGTTACTTTTTAGTGCGGCAAGAAAGAAATTCGCGCTTGCGCGCCTGCGTAACGATTGTAAGCAAAACAACACCTTGATCCGTGAACTCCCAGCATCCCCCAAGGCGCGTGATTCAAAAGTTTTAGGCTGGTAGGCCTATAAGTATTTTTCCGCGAATTTAAAAAAAAACTTTTGTAAGTCGACGTAAAATACGTCCAGTCGGCGTAAGAGGGTTACTAGCAACACTATAAAACTTTTTGTGAGCTTTTTGATAACATAAATCAATTTAATGAGGTGGGTAGCAGAGATCGTTTCCTATCTTTTTTATGTATTCTATTTCTTGGTCCAGATATTGTGGACTCGTGATATGTAAAGCGCGTAGGAACATAGAAGAAAAAATTGAAATTTTAATATTAAGATGGTGGCCAGAATAAAAATGTACATATGTTAAATTATTTGTGGGTTATCTATAAATACTGAATTTGCATTGGAAAGATTCTCTATGTATTAATACATCTAGGAAAGAGATGACATTGTTATTTTCAATTTCAACAGTGAATTTTATGGATGGCACTAAATTATTCAATTTAGACAGTAAATCATTTACATCGATACCAACAGGTAAGACTACTAAGATATCATCGACATATCGGTACCATTTTAAGGGGATAAGTGTGATATTCGGGAGGAGTTGTCTCTTAAAAAATTCCATATATAAGTTTGAAAGGAGAGGTGATAAAGGGTTACCCATGGCCATACCAAATATTTGTTGGTAATATTCTCCATTAAAAATAAATCTGCAATCACAAATATATAACTTAATCAAGGAAATTATGTGACTAACGGACATAGGCAATTCATGCAGTACAAGTTCATTACTTAAATATTCTAGCACAGAGTCAATAGGGACTTTTGTAAACAAAGAACATACATCAAAACTGACAAAAGTATCGCTAGCATTTAGTACAATGTTATTTAATTTTTCCACAAGATCAAGAGAATTCCGGATGTGTGAATTAGATACAGTTCCTAGTAGCGGGGATAACAGTTCTTTTAAACTTTTTCTGTAGCGAGCGGGGAAGTTATTTTCATGATAGGCATGCGTAGCACTATATGTCATGCCTTTGATAATGTCTAAATGATTTTGTGGTAGGTCACAGTATTTTTCAAACTTATATATATATATTACATATATATATAATATATACACATATATATTAATTATATAATATATATATTCTAATATATATATATATATAATATATATATATTATATTATATAATATATTATATTAATTTATAGAATATATATATATATATATATCTATAATATAATATATAATTAATATATATAATCTAATAATATATCTGTATATATATAATATATTATAAATAGGATCTATATATATATATATATATATATATATTATCTATATATATATATATATTATATATATATATAGATAATATGATCTAACATATATATATATATAGTCTATATATATATATATATATAATATGTTATATATATATATATATATATATATATATATATAATATAATATGATATATATATATGTATATATATATATATATATCTAGTATATATATATATATTAATATAATATCTATATATAATATATATATATCTATATATCTATATATCATATATATATATATATATAATATATATATATATATATATATATATATATATATATATATATATATTATATATATAATATATCTTATATATATAGATATATATATATCATTAGATATTATTAATATATATATATAATATATATTATTATATATATCAATATATAATATATTAATATTATATTAATATATATATATATATATATATATATATATTTACGATTTACGTGTCTGCTTAGGCCTTCAATTATTATTAGCAAACGTATATCCTAATTTATATAGTTAAGTTAAGGGAAGTGGGAGGTCGCCAGCCAGCATACAGACACTGAATACCGGCAATAATGTATTTAATTCTATTTACAATTAAAGAAGGCACAACGGATAGGATGTAAAGTACATGAAATTTCTTCTGGTTAACCGCGGCTAACCGCTGGAGCTTGAAGCTGCAAGGGGCTTGTTATGGAGTGGAATGTGTACGATTTTCCGGTTCGTAACCAGATTACGTGGAAGTTCAGCAAAGGTACTCTCATCCCTGAAAGGAAAATTCACGGCAATTAAAGACTAGTTAACCCTCTTACGCCGAAGCCCTAAAAATCAAAACGTCTCCCGTATGCCGGGCCCGGTTTGGAGTGAGCGCGGAAGTGGAAAAAATAATTTTTTCAAAAAATTACAGCGTGCGTACTTTTGAAGATTAAGAGTTCATTTTTGGCTCCTTTTTTTGTCATTGCCTGAAGTTTAGAATGCAACCATCAGAAATGAAAAATAATATCATTATCATATGTAAATAATGCGATATATGGTAGCAAAAAAAAAAAAAAATTTATACATAATTGTATTCAAATCACGCTGTGCAGAAAACGATCAAAGCTAACCAGTTATTTTTTTTTGCGTTGTATTGTACACTAAATTGCGATCATTTTGACATATAATACAGTGTAAAACAATAAAAGTAACACCGGAAAAATATTATCACAAAATGATGTATGAATTCGTAACGCGCGGACGCAAAAAAATATTTTTTTCAAAAATTCACCGTAAATCACAATATTGTTCTAGAGACTTCCAATTTGTTTCAAAATTAAGACAAATGATTGACTATTATGATATTGCAAGAGTTTTAGATTAAAATTGCAGATTTTGACCATTTCGGACGAGTTAAAGTTGACCGAATGTCGAAATTTTTATATATATTTTTTTTTATATGCACATATTTCGGAAATGGAAACAGCTACAACCTTTAATTAATTTTTTGTTGTATTCTTCATGAATTTGCGCACATTTTGATATATGAAACTCTATATAAAACGGCTAATATGAAAAAGGAGCAAATATTAGGATAATGCGATACGCATTTCGGAGATTTTCGGCCGCGAAGCGGCGCGGAGGGAAGAAAGATATTTTTTTCAGAAATTCACCATAAATCACAATATTGTTCTAGAGACTTCAAATTTGTTTCAAAATGAAGATAAATAAATGAATATTACTACGCCGTAAGAGATTTAGCTTACAATTACGTTTTTTGACCATTTCAATTGCGTCAAAGTTGACCGTACGTAGTATTTTTTCCAATTATCGTAATTTTTTATATGCAGATATTTCAGAAATGAGAAAAGCTCAACTTTAATTATTTTTTTGTTGTATTCTTCATGAATTTACGCGCATTTTGATATATGAAAACTGTATAAAACGGCTAATATGAAAAGGAGCAAATATTAGGATAATGCGATCTACGCATTTCGGAGATTTTCGGCCGCGAAACGGCGTGCGGAGGGAAGAAAGATTTTTTTTTTTTTCAGAAATTCACCATAAATCACAATATTGTTCTAGAGACTTCAAATATGTTTCAAAATTAAGATAAATAAATGAATATTACAACGCCCGTAAGAGATTTAGCTTACAATTACGTTTTTTGCACCATTCGACTGCGTCAAGTGACCGTACGTAGTTTTTTTTTCCAATTATCGTAATTTATATGCAGATATTTCAGATATGAGAAAAGGCACCAAAACCTTTTAATTATTTTTTGATGCATTCTTCATGAATTTGCGCACATTTTGGATATGATGAAACTCTATAAAACGGCTAATATGAAAAGGAAGAAAATATTAGGATAATGCGATCTACGCATTCGGAGATTTTGTTTTCGGCCGCGAAGCGGCGCGTGGAGGGAAGAAAGATATTTTTTTCAGAAATTCACCATAAATCACAATATTGTTCTAGAGGGACTTCAAATTTGTTTCAAATAAAGAGAAATAAATGCATATTAGAGACCGTAAGAGATTTAGCTTACAATTACGTTTTTCGACCCATTTCGATTGCGTCTCAAATTTGACCGTACGTTAGTTTTTTTCCAAGTATGTAATTTATATGCAGATATTCAGAAATGGAAACGCTATACAACCTTTAATATTTTTGTTGATTCTTCATGATTGGGCACATTTTGATATATGAAAACTCTATAAAACGGCTTAATATTGAAAACGGAGAAAACTATTAGGATAATGCGATCTACGCATTTCGGAGATTTTCGGCCGCGAAGCGGCGCGCGGAGGGAAGAATGATATTTTTTTTTAGAAATTCACCATAAATCACAATATTGTTCTAGAGACTTTCAAATTTGGTTCAAAATTAAGATAAATAAATGAATATTACTAGGTCGTAAGAGATTTAGCTTACAATTACGTTTTTCGACCATTTCCATTGCATCAAAGTTGACCGTACGTAGTTTTTTTTCCAATTATCGTAATTTATATACAGGTATTTCAGAAATGAGAAAAGCTACAACCTTTAATTATTTTTTGTTGTATTCTTCATGAATTTACGCACATTTTGATATATGAAACTGTATAAAACGGCTAATATGAAAAGGAGCAAATATTAGGATAACGCGATCTACGCCTTTCGGAGATTTTCGGCCGCGAAGCGGCTCGCGGAGCGAAGAAAGATATTTTTTTCAAAAATTCACCATAAACTCATCAATATTGTTTTCTAGAGAACTTTTTCCAAATTTTGTTTTCAAAATGAATATAAATAAAATGGAATAATTTACGTAGGCCCGTAAGAGATTTTAGCTTACAATTTGCGTTTTTTGACCATTTCGATTGCATCAAAGTTGACCGTACGTAGTTTTTTTTCCAATTATCGTAATTTATATGCAGATATTTCAGATATGAGAAAAGCTACAACCTTTAATTATTTTTGTTGTATTTTTCATGAATTTGCGCACATTTTGATATATAAAACTCTATAAAACGGCTAATATGAAAAGGAGCAAATATTAGGATAATACGATCTACGCATTTCGAGAGATTTTTCGGCCGCGAAGCGGCGCGCGGAGGGAAGAAAGATATTTTTTTCAAAAATTCACCATAAATAAACAATATTGTTCTAGAGACTTCAAATTTATTTCAAAATGAAGATAAATAAATGAAGATTACTAGACTGTTATGTATTTTGCTTACCCAAAAATACCAACATAAAAAAAAAAATTAAAGATATAATTATATATATATATATATATATATACATATATATATATATATATATATATATATATATATATATATATTTATATATATATATATATATATATATATATATATATATATATATCTATATATATATATTATATATATATATATATATATTATATATATATATATATATAGATAATATATATATATATAATATATATATATATATATATATATATATATATATAATATATATATATATATATATATATATATATATATATATATATATATATATATATATATATATATATATGTGTTTCTATATTTATTTACATTTTCCGATTCTGGTACGAATACATAAATAAAAGGAATGCAGGTGACACTTTTCTTTTTGCATACAATGAAATATCGTATTCATGCATAGATACTGAGATATAAAAACTTGAAAATAAATAAAAAAAATAAATATAAAACAAATGCAGAATACTCACTCCTAATCCTGACTCTTCGTTCTATTCTTGTTTTCTCCCTCCTCCATTGAAGAGTCTTGCATTTTTTTCCTCTCGACATGACGAGGTACAGGTAGGAGGAGACGCACGCCCTTACGGCCGCTGGGATAGGGCGCGGTTCCGTGCGCCCTCCCTTGACCCGCCGCTGAGTCGCACTCCAATAGAAGACCGCACTGTGGTATTTGGCGGTCACACTCCCCGAACCTGCATAGAGCTATCTTGCAGGTGCGACAGAAGAACCGGGTGTCTTCCTTCTGCCATTCATATGGCACACCCGGCACCGTTTCTGCCTGCGCCCTTCTAGGAGATCCAGTGTGTGATCCCCTAGCATCAGCCGACACGGAGGGTCCACTACCCGACGAGAAGGGGCGTGGGTGGGGGTGTCAGCAGGGGTCGGCGTCAGCAGGGGCGGCGGCAGCAGGGGCGTCAGCAGCAGGGGCGGCGGCAGCAGGGGCGTCAGCAGCAGGGGCGGCGCAGCAGGGGTCCGTCAGCAGCAGGGGCGTCGGCAGCAGGGGCGGCGGCAGAAGGATGACCGAAGTTGGCACCCCGAAGGTCTGCCCTTTCTCTATGGGTAGATCTACAGCTCGGGGCAGGGGGCCAGACATGGAAGGCCACTCATTGGGATCAAAGTTTTGATGAGGGCTTCCCCGGCTGCCTCGAGGAACTGTAAGTGGCTCATCCTCCGTAGATCGGGACCGTAGTACCCACAGTAGAGTACGTAGGCATTTTGGAGGGCCAACTGTAGAATGTATTTCAGGAGCTTTTTGGGTCCATCTCCTGGTTCTCCTGGCGAAGGGATAATATTGGATGAGTTGATCAAAGAGATCAACTCCTCCCAATGTGCCTATTGTAGTGCCCAATGACGTAGGGCGCTCTACACGAAACTGCTCATACACAACTCGGCCCTGTCGACGCGTCTTCTTCCGCTGCACGATCTCCTCTTGGACAGGTTCATGGCTCGTCGTAATCATGGGGACGAGTCGGACACCCTTCCAACAGAGACGAAGACAGCTCCCTTCCGCCGCCACTGTGTCTCTCCTCTTGCCAGATGTTGCTGATGGCTAGCGTACCTCTTGAGGGAATTCGGGGCCCCACGCACCAACCGAAGGGTACCACTGACGTGAACACTGCATCATACAGTTCCTGGGCCTAGGGATACAGAGTTATAATAATTATCCATAAACAGGTGGTATCCCTGGTTACGGAAACGATCCACAAGCCCGAAAACAGTTTCACGCATCGTGGAGAAGACATCGGAATACACCGAAAAGTCCACGACGTAGCCAGTGTTGGCCTCGGTAATAAAAAAAAATTTCACGCCATATTTCTTCGGCTTCTTGGGGTTATACACTTTGATGCTTAGACGTCCTTTGTAAGGCATCATCCCCTCATCTAAAGAAAGGTTCTTTCCAGGAATCACGAGAGTTTTACAGCGTTCACGAATATATTCCAACACTGGGCGCACTAAAATGAGGCGATCAGAGTTATTCCGGGGTATGGCCCTTCGGTTGAAGGCGTTGAAATATCTGTCCAACGCCAGGAAAGTATCACGGGGCATAATGCCGGGCACATAGGGCGTACATAAAAGAAAATTACGCCTCCAATACATCCTGACGTCGGCAGCAGGAATCAACCAAATGAACACTGGTTGGCGAGCCCCAAAAAAAAAATGCGCCATGTCAGGGAGGTTGCAGCCTCGTCAGTGATATGATAATGTCGTGCGTAGTTCATCACGGCAATACCTGGTGTAGTCCGCCGTCTCTGCTACCAGCTACTCCAGCAATTCCCGCGTAAGGAAAAGCTGAACAAAACCCAGAGCAGTCAGGCGGGGAACAGGTACGGTGAGCCCAGGATTTGCCGTAAATGGATGCATGGTAGGTGGTGTGGGGTCCTCTGTCCACCCATCGTCGCTCTCGGACGACCCTAGGCTAGCACGACTATCCGACCTTCTACGTGCCCCTGCGCGCGCGCGGGCACGAGCGCGGGAACGATTTCCCACACGAATTCCCCTCACTGGCCCATCTCCCTCACTCAAGCCTTCGCTTTCTGTATCCCCATCATCATCGCCAACAAAACTTGATCCTAAATCATCGTCCTCCCCCTCCTCAGATTCCCCCTCATAAGCACTATAACTACTAAATTCTAGTTCACTTTCGGGATGTGACCCTCGAACGGACATTGGGGGCAAATAATCCTCGTCATCACTATGATCGGGAGTAATGTCCTCGTCACTGGATGACCAACCGCCATCAAAATGAGGACTTGCCAAATGCTCTCGATCGAGCTCCGATAAATAATCGTCAATGTCCCTTGGTTTGAGCCCTCCCAAATTCCTACGAATGCCCCTAAGGACGGCACGATGCTTCCTTGGGGTTACTAACGGCAAATGAGACACATTCGAAGCACTTTCATCGACACGTGGTCGCACAGAACGGCGTTGAGGAGCGAGGTCAGGTTGGGTGCTGGGTCCTTCGCCAGCATCCAAGTCCAAAACTCTTCTAACACGATCCCTTCCGACGGGTAAAACGCGCCTTTCGCGTGTCATACGACGGTCAGACATCTCTATGAACGTTCTGTACCAACACAAATGTTCAAAGTCTCGCACAAGCTCAGTCAAACACGATTGCGGCAAAAGATCGCTGACGGATGATGCTACGATGATGCTGGCTGGAGCGAGAAGGAAGGATTCCGCGCATGCGCACTTGGGTCACGCTTCAAAACAAAACAAGGCCTTGATCCGTGAACTCCCAGCATCCCCCAAGGCGCGTGATTCAAAAGTTTTCGGCTGGTAGGCCTATAAGTATTTTTCCGCGAATTTAAAAAAAAACTTTTTTGAGTCGACGTATGGTACGTCCAATCGGCATACGGGAGACATTTTGACTCGACATTTAATACGTCCAATCGGCGTAAGAGGGTTAATATGCACAGATACGCTAATCCACTTAGCCATTTTTTACACTGCACTATTTGACTTATACAGATTATTTCTACTAATGGACGTAGCAATAAGTCTTATAGGAATTACACATTATGACTGCTAGTTACAAACGGTTAGCACTTAGACATTATGGAGAGATAGACTACGCTCAGGTGAGGGGAGACGGTCTTGGGCAAGGCGCGCCACGAGGGCACGCCGGAGGGCAGGAGAGGGAGAGGAAACAAAGGATCGGTGGATAGGATTTCTTCCTGTACGGATAGGAGGGAAGGATGGGATGTTATCATGGGGAAGGAGGAAGGATAGGTTAGGGTACGAGGTTGTCATACAACAGACACCTACCTTTTAAGGGAGAGACAGTTGCCTCTCGGAAGGGGCGGACAGAGGATGGCACGTCCACCTCCTAAGACTATCAAACGGTGAAGACGGGCCACCCACACCTCCGTTCCTCTCGCTCACCCCTCGAAGTTTGGGGGGGGGGTTTTCTTCCTTGGAGGGTCTTCTACTGGTCAGCGGCCTTTTGTCCCTTTTTTTTTAGGCCTAGACTTGCATTACGATTCCCCATTTGGGGGGTGCCAACTTGGCGCTGCCGTCTTGCGGTGGCGTCTGAAAGTAAGAGACCTCGGGGAGGAGACGGTTCTAGGTAGGTGGGTAGGTGGCGAGGCTCTGTGTAGGGACAACCAACTGCATTTTATTCAAATTCCCAGGCGACTCATCTCGTATGAGATGCTAAAATGGCGGATAGACCATCACGATTGACAGCCCCCCATTTTAGCAGAGATTTTGTCCTTCAACGGGTCAAGAACTCTGCAAGCAAGGTCTGGAGCCATTTGACTCTGTGTCCCCACACCTAGCGATCCTCACCACAAAATGAACTAATTGCTAAGCTGCATCTAGGGTCAAAATCTCTTAAATAAATTGCCGAGGTTAACTTTAAGTGCCAATTAAAGAAAGCAAGTGGGCTACAAGGCAGTAACTTGACAAAATGTCATGTATTACTAGTTTAACTCAACAGTGACCTAGCGCAGCGACATGCATGAAACAATTTTCATTGAGTTCATATGGAACCTAAGCAAAGGAACAAATAATGGCATGACGCTAACTAAAGCAAAACAAAGCAAATGTCATAAATAAAAAAAAAAATTAAAATAAGAGGACAAAATAAAGCAAATAAATAAATAAAGAAAAATGGGGCCAAGATGGCTCCTCAGTTTGTGAAGCTGGGGAAACCACCAAGGCCCAATACAACATCCAAAATGACAGAGGTAAATACATGAACAAACAAAATGGGGCCAAGGTGTCTCCTCAGTTCGTGAAGCTGGGGAGGCCACCAAGGCTCAATACAACATTCATACAACCTACAGTCTAAGTTCTATATATACATGGCATTGTGCATCGGGCACTAATGCCGAGAGAGCACATCGGCCATCTTGTTTTCTGTGCCCTTGATGTGCTCAACCTTCCAGTTGTAGTCCTGGAGGTCCATACACCACCTCATGAGCCTCTTATTCTTATTACGGAACTGAGTGAGGTAGATTAAAGGATTATGGTCCGTCAGGACTGTCAGTGGGTAGGATTAAAAATGTTTAAGGGCTAAGACCATGCCAAGGAGCTCCTTCTCGATCGTACTATACCTCGTCTGAGCTGGGTTCAATTTCTTTGAGAAATAGGAGACAGGGTGACGCACCTGGTTTTCCTCCAGGAGGAGGACCGCACCCACCCCTACATCGCTGCTACTGCTATTGAGAAAGGCTGAGAGTAATCAGGTGTGCGGAGCACCGGGCGACTCATGAGGACCCTCTTCAGATGGTCGTAGGCCTCCCGACACTCCTCTGTACAGCGGAACTGGTTATCGCCCTAGAATAGGTCAGTGATGGGAGCAGCTACTTGGGAGAAGTTTGGCACAAATCTCCTGAAGTACTGACACCATCCCAGGAAAAACGTTGGGCTTCCTTCTTAGTTTTTGGATAGGGCATATTCTGTATAGCAAGAATGTTGGCATCCTTTGGCATTATTTTGCCCCCTCCTACCTGGTGGCCCAGGTATGTGATCTCAGACACTCCCAAAGTACACTTCTTCAGGGGATGCCCAAGGGCTCTCACTTTCCTCAATGAGACCCAAGTTGAGTTGTAGTTTAACCTGTGCCGCCACCCGTTCCGCCCGCTGGGGGTTAAGCCGGTAATAATTTTGCCGAATGGGGCTTGTTCCCTCAAGCAATTCAATCTTGTGCTCCAAGAGCTAGGTGCTACCCAGCGTGTCTCATAAGACCTGTGGATGCTGAAGGAGTAATTCCCTGATGTCATTTCTCGTCGCCGTATCTAGTGCAGGAGTGATCAGTTCAAAATTGGCTAGGACCTCCGAATTACTCTGGGGTGAGGAAACCTGGGTGACTGTCCCCACCATTTCGCTCCTCTGGTGGTAGGGCTTAAGGAGATTGATGTGGAGCCACTTAGCCCGCCTAGTGCCGCAATCCACTAGATAGTTTAATGTGCCCTTCTTTTCCAGAATCTTTTAGGGGCCCATGAACCTTGTGCTTAGAGGCCTCCGCTCTCCAGTGCGGAGAACCAGAACTTGGTCTCCCACTTCAAAACTCCGGTCTTGAGTCTCCCAATCCACCCGACTCTTCATACTACTCTGCGCCACCGTCTCTGAAGCTTTGGCAACATCCCATGCAACCCGTAATTTAGCCTGTATGTCTGGCAGCTCTTCCAGCCAGGAGGCCTTGGTGGGGTTTTCCCAAGCCTCGTAGAGTATATCTAGGGGGCCACATGTGGAGTGAGCATATAGCAGCTCAAAGGGACTGTACCCGGTGGTTTCTGAACGTGCCTGGCGGAGGGCAAACAGAGCGTAGGGCAAATTTTCCTCCCAGTCAGGGGAGCCAGTCTCTCCCAACTTGGTCAAGACTGTCTTCAGTGTCTGGTGGGAGCGTTCCACAAGGCCCTGGCTCTCTGGATGGTAGGCTGTAGAGGTCCGGTGGCGAATGCCATTGCAGGCTATCGCCTCCTTAAACTCCTTTGCCATGAAGTGGGAGCCCTTGTCCGACTGAATGGTGGCAGGGAAACCAAACCTACAAAAGAACTGGGTCAGTCCTCTGACAGCGTGGCGGGCGTTGGCACTTCGGGTTGGAACGGCTTCCGGGTATCGAGTGA